>NC_067223.1:13208501-13351001 GCF_019924925.1 Ctenopharyngodon idella
TCCGTCTTTTACTTAATACGGTGTATAATTTATTCTCCGAATCATTTTTTTCGATTTACGTCTCAGTTGGATGCAGACTGCGACTGATAAAGCAGGTGACGTTATGGAGAAGGACAGAGATAAACTGTATTATCTCGACTGTTTCGCAGGTAAACAAATTCAGTGTTTATGAGAATGTAAAGAAATTCCCCAGAGCCGTGCGCGCTCACATATGTGCGAAGACACAAGCGCGGTGTGAGGGAGGAGTTTTCGCCTTGGAGACCAATTTACAGGTAACATCCAGCCAAGACATGAAGCCCCACATTCAGTTGCTTTTAATAAAAAAAAGCTTTCTTTTCTACCGCTTTCCCAAACAGAATGACTGACACATAGATAACAGGCTGAAAAGACTGGCACGTTGGAATATCTGGTCCGCACGTTGAAGGCCCTTGATTCGTGTCAATGTTCCCCAACTCTATGAGCATTAAGCTACAGCTTACCTACTGGAGCAATGCTATTTCTTAATGTTTAGCTTTTTTTCTTTTTGCAACAAGTTTATTGCTGACGTTTCAAAGCACTGTCACTGATTATGCATTTAATTTGCTGTTATCAAAAGGTTTTGAGGCACGGTGCCACAAATTGCCCTAGATATTTAAAAAAAAAAAAAAAAAAAAAAAAATATATATATATATATATATATATATATATATATATATTTTTTTTTTTTTTAAACTATGATCTATATACATAATCAACATATTATCATTTTATAAATTGTTATAGCCATAAAATAATATGATATTTTATTCTAGGGCCATCTAGTTACAGGTTTTGACACTGTAGTGACCTTTTCAGTTTATTAATTCATATGAATTATTTGCTAAAAAATATAAATAGACAAAGTTATATTGTAAAAACAAAAATGGACAACAAACTGGGTGCAAATTTTGCTCATAAATTATAAAATATTTAATTAATTAATTAATACATTTCTGGCACTGGCCAGTACCATTATGTTTGTGACCATTTTAATTAATAAATTGAGTTGAATTACTCTAAAAACTGGCCATTATATGTTAGAATAAAATAATAATTTTTGAAAATCATGAACTAAGAATGAACAATACTTCTATAGCATTTATTAATCTTAGTTAATGTTAATTTCAACATTTACTCATACATTATTAAAATCCAAACATTTTTGTTAACATTAGTTCATGCACTGTGAACTAGTATGAACTAACAATTAACAAATGTATTTTTATTAACTGACATTAACAAAGATTAATAAATACTGTTGTATTGCTCATTTTTAGTTTATGTTAGTTAATACATTTACTAATGTTAACAAATGAGACCTTGTTGTAAAGGGTTACCAAAAAATTTTATAATGTTAATTTCTGACCCATGGAAGCTTGTTTCCGCCACTAAATAACAAAATAAAAAAGGTAATTGAGACTATTTATCTCAATTCTGACTTTTTTTCCTCTCAGAATTGCGAGTTATAAAGTCAGAATTGCGTGATATAAAGCAATTGCGAGTTTTTAATCACGCAATTCTGACTTTACAGCTTGCAATTCTGACTTTATAACTCACAATTCTGAGAAAAAACATCAGTCTTTTTCCCCTCACAATTGGACATTATAACATGCAATTGCAAGTTTATATCTCACAATTCTGACTTCAGAACTTGCCATTCTGACTTTATAACACGCAATTCTGACTTTATAACTTGCAATTCTGACTTTACCACTCACAATTGTAAGTTTATATCTTGCAGTTCTGAAGAAAAAAGTCAGAATTGCAAGTTATAAAGTTTTTTATTTTTTATTTCATAGCGGAAACAAGTTTCCATACCGACCAGTACCCATACATTTCCGATTCTGCTCTTTTTCTGTCTGAAGCTGAAATATATTTGACATTTTTTTCCTATTCTTTCGCTATTACTAGTACTGTGCACACTTCCCACTTTCTACTTGGCAGCCTCATAAAAGCCCACAATGCCCAAGCCTGGAAGAGAAGAAGCAAAAGACATGAGCCATGTGAAAAGGCCTTTAAGAAAAAAAAAAAAAATCCAAAGCAGATGGAAACAGACAAGGTCGAACAACTTCTCTGTGTTTAGAGCGGCTAACTCAAGTGAGTGAGCGTGCGTGAGGGGTCTACATGACAGGACTAGGCCGTTCAAACACCCCCCTCTCCCTCAGGCATCTCAGATGTTAATTGAGGAGGTCCTCCTGTGGCCAGCCCTACATAGCCGAAGCGGTGAGCTCTTTTCCCCGTAGGGAGACACGACTGATACTGTACTAATCTCTCCTCTCTTCTCAAATCACTCTCCACATCAGCCGCCACTTTAATTAATTCACACAGACGTGCCGACAAGGTCAAGCAGTTAAACGCACTGTTTTATATATATATCCACCACCACAACGTCCTCTCGATCATTAGGCTCAGTTCCTCCTCTCCTCCTTTTTAATCGTTCGCTTCGTCCAAATGAAGGGCCGTTCATTAGCGGCTTGTGCCGTGTCCCCTTCATCAGTGAAGAGGAGTCATCAAACACAGGGGAGGCAGGTACACCAGAAGAGAAGGGAAAACGCACATCCTCTCTGTCTTTCACTTTACTTTCTTTCTTTTTTCTTTTTTTTTTTTTGTTTTGATGAGCTTCTTTAATTGGGCCACTACAGAGGAGAAGCAAATCCTCAATAATTAAAAAATCTAATTACGGAGTCTTTTGCATCTCTGGCAATAATTATTCCTCGTGGAGTCACTGGATAGTGAACATTTCTTCTATTTTCATTTCAGTTTTACAGGGGGAAGTGTCTGCTTGCTCCTTTTCGCTCTCTTTTCCTCCTCCTCCCCCTTTGCATCGTTCTCAGGACAAACTTTTTGATGGCTGTCACTGATCTTAAACAACAATAAAAAAATGCTTAAACACTTCTTAAATCCCACACATAGTATATATGAGGTGATCAGTATGACTAAAAAACTAAAATAAATAAATAAAATCACAGAATGAGTAACTTTATATCATGTTAAGGTAAATGGTATTCCGAAATTTTTGATAGAAATTCATAAATTTTTAAATGTAATAAAAAAAAACTTTTATGTAGTTTATATACTACATAATCCATATTACACTATTTTTGTATAATCTAGTGAATTAAATACCTATTAATGACCAGTTCTCTCTTGTCTCGACTTTGCAATTTTGCATCACTCCAAGTTACTCTATAAATGCTAGCACAGCACTGGGCACATGCCGTCAAGCAAACATACACATATATACGTTGGCAGCCAGGTGTTCAAGAACATGGACGGTGATCTGTTTTTGCTTATGGAAGCCCTGCTGTGCTTTATAACGGCGTAAGAAGCCCCCTGCTGCCCCTCAGAGCAGGAGAACAAGACAGACAGAAAGTCATTGACAAAAATGTTTTACAATTAATCTCCTTTGCTTTTAATGATCTAGTCTATGCAGAAAGACTGACAGCAAAGCAACGAATTCTGTCACAGCCATGGCCAATGCTATGATATGTTTAGCTGTGTTGCTCTTGTAGGAGATGCAAATTTTAGTCCAGCTTGTGTCATTTGCTGATCCTAATACTGATCCAGCATGATTTAAATTCCAATTAAAGCTGCAAGCCTCGTTGAAAGGGCCTTCGCACCCAGGGCCACCACCACCCGGACAACATGCATTTAAGCGGGTAAATATAGGAGAAATATGGCAAAGTCATTTTGATGTGCCACACTTCCTGCTGCCAACAGGTGGCACTATGACTGTAACTGAATATTGCCATGTAGATGTCTTCAGGCCAGGACTATTATCAAACATGTGAAGTTTGGGGGAGATCGGACATTGTATGCCCTGTTTCATGGCGAAACATCGAACTTTCTCAGGCCGCCATGGACACGCCCTTCAGCGAAAACTCAAGGTCGCAATTTAATGCAACCTTGAGTTTGATTAGACTGATCAAATATGATGTTGATCTGATTAGAGCTCTAGGAGGAGTTTGTTAAAGTACAGCGTCTGAAAATGGCAAAAACTGCAAAGATTTTGCAGAGAAAATTCAAAATACCTGACTTCCTGTTTTTTCTAGATTTTGCTCTAGGAGACTTTTTTGTAGGTATTGGGCTGTTACATGTGTGTACTGAATTTCATACTTGTACATGAAACATAGCGTGAGGGGCACTTCGTTGAAATTTTGTAGGTGGCACTATTGAGCCATTTTGCCACACCTAATTCTGAAACCCATATCAGATATAAATTTTCGCCACTTCTGACGCGTGTGCAGTTTCATGAGTTTGAGCATGTTTAGGCCCTCAAAAATGTGATTCATTTCGGAGAAGAAGAATATTATGCATCACAAACAAACAAACAAACAAACAAAAAAAAACGCATGCAACCATAAATGTTGTTCATAACAGTTTTAGATTAAGTATAACATATCACACTGCAGGAAACTGCTGCAACTGCTTATCAAGTACTAAAGAGCAAAAAGGCCAAAAATGTCACTTTTCTCTTTGCTCAGTGTGTGCATACAAAAGGCAAACCAAAGGCATCCAATGGCTAAGCCAAAACCTTTTAATCTCCTGAGTTTAAATGCACTTTTCTCAATTACCTTCTACCTGCTCTTTTACTGCTGGTGCATAAACATTCAGCTAGCAGCTTTCCACTGACGGTAACCCCCCGCAGGGCACACAGGATGTGTTTGTGTTCACCAAGCATCATCGTGACTTGTCACCGCGTCTGTGAGTAACTGTCCATATGAGCACATGCACAGTATACGTGGGAAAGTTTAAGCTGTGTTCATGCGAGTGTGTTTAGCTCAGAGCGATATGTGCTGTGGGTCCTACACATTGTTTGTGCTTCATGCTCTTCTGAAAGGGACAGCCATCCTTAATACTTCATCCACCCACACCAGCTCACACACGCGCACACAAATAGGCACAAACGCACCACGCGTTTCTGCATTCGCAGATCTGCGGATGACAAATGACTTGTAAACTTGCATTAGCGTCAGCAGAACAGAAAAACACGGCACATGTTTCCCCCATGCAGTTCTTTTCATTCCAGAATCACCGTATGACAAATAGTCAGGATTTAGGAAAGAATGCCGCGTGCCAAGATCTCATTTAGCCCAGTAGAGGAGAGTGAGCGTGTGCGTGAAAGCACGCAGATTACGAGTAGGGATGTGTCCAACAACCGACTAGTCAATTATAGAGGTCGACTAGTCTCTGATGTTTTCTCACTTATTATCATTTCTATTGAGGAATTTTAGTAGACTAAAGGTACTTAAATTAGCATTGCATTCACCCAAAAATGAAAATTCTGTCATCATTTACTAACTCTCAAGTTGTTCCAAACCTGCATGATTTTTTTTTCTTCTGTTGAACACAACAGAAGATATTTTGAAGAATACAGTTCTCTTCTTTTGTGTTCAAGAGAAAAAAGAAATGCATACAGGTTTGGAACAACTTGAGGGTGAGTAAATGATGACAGAATTTAAATTTTTGGGTGAACTATCCCTTTAAGGCACTGCTGTTACAGCCACACGCATGCAAATGTCTTTGGACATTGCATCAAGAAGTCTATGCTGTTTTTTAACATTTTGACCCATAAGTGCCATATTATTCAAGATTGTGTCTAGTTTAAAATGATTAAACTTTGAAAAAATACATTTCAAAACCAACACCTAGGTCTTTTAAGGGGTCCAGGGGCTGACCTAGGTAACTTGTACCCTAGAGGGATTTTCATTCTAAACCCACTTTTAACCATGGGGTTGGCACCGCTTTTGCAGTGTTAACCCCGCATTACGGTGCCAAACATGTGAAGTGTGAAACGATATTACATACTAGACACTTAACCAATCACATGCCTCATATTCAGATTCAAATTATTCACATGCTTTGGACAGTCATGGAAACATATCAGCGTTTGAGGGGGACAATGTCAGATGGTGACAGAAAATGTGACGATTGCAGCAAAGAAGAGACCATTTTGTTCTTACATTTATATTCCGAAAAGTCCATTCAGGAAAAATTTGATAGCAGTCGGCAATATATAATATAGGAATGCACAAAGCTCGAACATTTATATATAAACAGGTTGCATGCCTAGTTCGTCCAATCAATGACAATGAAACAGCAAATATGCAAATAAAAATGTTAACCCAGGGTTTAGTGTGAAACAGCAGCTTATGAATACCCAGGATTAATTTTTTAACCCCAGGTAAGTTATGAGCAGTGTGAAAAGTGAAGCAAGATACCCAGAATTCCATTTATCCAGGGTTTATAATGACCCAAGGGTTAAATATTTCAAGTGTGAAAAGCCCTTAGGAGAGATAAGAAACACGATCAAAAGAAACACTTTTTTTTACTACTTAGTAGTTCTCTCAAATGTAAAGCAGGATAGTCTATCTGCAGTTCCTGTTTATCAAAGTTTTTAGCAAATACACTTAGCTAAAAAAAAAAAAAAAAAAAACAGAGCAGACACAGTGCTTCTGCTGAAGATCTCTGCATTTTGTTTCATTCTGTTGTGCTGCAGTTGTTTTTGCGCCATATCTACACCTAAAGGGTGTATATTAGTACCAATATGCACCCTTTAAGGGTAGATAAGGTACAAAAGTGTACCTTTGAGGGTACTGTCCCAGTGACAAGCTTTTGTACCCCTAAAGGTCCAAATTGTGCACATTTTATCTGACAGTGCAGGTAAACTTTAAGGCAAAAAAGAACTTGACCCAGAAGAGAAGAGAGACACAGAGAGATGAAGAGATGAACAGAAAGTGATCTGATGCTGCTGTGGTCTCCATTGAACTTCTGGGTAGTTGATGGACAACATGAGTTCTTTTCCGAAACTTATAGCCTTCTATCTTCTGCCTACATACATATCAGCAGCCTTCTAAGCTTCTTAAAGGCACAATATGTAGTTTTTCGCCACTAGAGGTCGCTTATTCAAAACAATGGCGTAGCTTGACCAGCGCGACACACGGCTTATTATGCCGCCGACGAGCGCTTCCGCTTCTTCCGGTCAAGTGTATGTGGGGTAACGTAGCGCTGTTTGACACATTTATTAGTCATGGTAAAACATGGTACATGCAGTAAATCAAGAAAACAAGATTTAAACAATAAGACTTACTGTGTTAAGCTATACTATCCCTTTAAGGCACTGCTGTTACAGCCACACACATGCAAATGTATTTGGACATTACATCAAGAAGTCTATGCTGTTAACATTTTGACCCATAAGTGCCGTATTATTCAAGATAACATGATTAGTTTTCTGTCGATGAATGTATTCAAACAGTTGCTCACCTGTCTAATAAAACACATAATATATTAAAGCGTCTTTGGTTTCGGAAATCGAGGGTAACGTGGGTATGATGTCATTTATAGGCAATGCACGGACACGGTAAGTACACAAGTAAACAAAATATACAATATATAATACATAATATTGTTCTGGTGGTATTTGGATATTTTAATCCAAAAATCTTACATACTGTGCCTTTAACTGAAATGGAACCTGAAAAGTAACTGATTTAGAATTCTTAATTATACATATACTTTGGAATCTCATTTTTTTGTTGCAATTCTCTGTGGGATTGTCTTCTCGGTGAAGAATACATGCAATGATGAGAATCTGGCCAAAATGAGGTATCTTAGAAGGCAGCCCAAATACATAGTCTACCATTTGGTACAGCCTTGACACTTAATATGTCTTTAAATAGACAGCTTTGGGAACAGAGCAGCAGATGAAGAAGCAGAAAAAGTAGAGATGAATTGATAAGGAGATGGACGACTCTACTGAGCAATGTAGCACTGCACAGATCACAGACAGCCATCGCCCGCAGCAACACAGGACTCGGCCCATAAATCCGGGCGACTTCACCAGAACAAAATCTCCATGGAGATGAGAGTTTTGCCACTCTGCCCCAGTGTGGTGGAGCATCTTCAACTCTACAGTGACAGGAGGAGAAAAATGGATGTAGGACTCGATGGACTGGCAGAGAGAGATGATGATAAAAGACAGGGAGAAGCTCACAGACGCACTTTCTGTCCGCCCTCCCCTATGGTGGAATGATATTACCAGATCTTAGCAGTGCTTATGTTTTTTTAGGTCTGCATGGTGTAAACACACATACACACAAGCACACTGGCATGAGATGAGGATTTCTGTCACGACATATCGGAGTGGATTAATACTAGATGGTTTTAATCTAGCTCATGAGTTCATGACTGTTGTAAACACCATCAGCTTGACAAGCCACACACACATAAATATAAAAATATAAATGCTTATTTATCAACTTTGATGTAAGGGCTTACTGTGATATTTGCAAAAGCCATCTGTCAGTGAACACACCTTAGATGGGCCACACACACACACACACACACACACTCCACTTCTCACACCTAGCTATAAAAATGAGAACAAATAATAGTTCTCTATTGTTGCAATCAAAGCAAACCCTAAACGTACCACTAAAAGAAACCTTGAATAAATAAACAAATAAAAGCTATAATAATAATAATGGTGATAATGAGGATGATGATAATAAAAATCATTATTAAAATAACCCTATCTCTAAAAGAAAATTATTTGCAATAAATAAATTATAATTTATTATTATAAATTAATATAAATATTATACATTATTATATATTTACATATTATAAATTATTTATTATTATTTAATTATTATTATAACAAACTATAATAATCAATTATTATTTAAATTTATTAATTAAATTGTTATTATTATTATTACTAACCCTATCTTGAAAAGAAAATTATTTGCAATAAATAAATTATTTATTATAATTTTATATTATAAATTAATATAATTATTATAAATTATTTATTATATATTTACATATTATAAATATTATAAATTATTTATTATTATTTAATTATTATTATAACACAAACTATAAGTTATTATTTAAATTTATTAATATTATTATACTTCATAATTATTATTAAAATATGTCTTAATTATTTACATTTATTATTCACATTTATTGCTTTTATTATAATCAAATTATAACTACTAGAGACAAACCCTAAAACACTTTTACTCTTGGTTAATAAAGAAAACATCATTTAGCCCCTATATGAATCTGTTTTTCATTTTAGCGACACCTCCATGTGGTTTCATTGTGTTTTACTATTCTTGTAAGGACATTTTTGCTCCTGCAAGTTTAGAAAATACACCCACACACTGTTGTCCGGGCCAAATTCATTTAAAAAACAATTACCTGGCATGCATTTACAATACATCTGCGTTTAAACTTAGAATTCAGGGCTTGCAAGTAACAAACACGCATAGTTATTCACACACACACTGGCATAGAGGTAAATCGCAGGACATAGAGGGGTGGCAAAAGAAGTGTTAACAAGAGAGATAGACAGAATGAGGGAAGAAGGAGCAAAAAATGAGGAAGACTTGAGGGGGAAGGGACAACACAACAACATATGGTGACAAACACGGTGACAGAAAGACTTGAGAAAGCGTGCGCAAGAGAGAGAGACACTCACCACGGTGAGCCGTAGATGCGGAAGCCCCTGACGGTAACATCAGAGTCCTGCAGGTAGATGCAGTTGGTGAGCAGGGACTGAACGTTCTCGTAGTTCTCCGGCTTGAGTTTGGAGGCTGAAGGAAAGTAGTAGAAATCCTGCTTTATCAGGTCTGCCATAAACTCCTGATCGAATGTCAGCTCGTGGTTCCCAGCTATAACGATTTTTATCTCGTAGGGCAGAGTGCCTGAGGAAAGAGAAAACAGATGTCAAACAGATACAGTGTCTTCATTAGGGTTATGATAGAATAAAAATGAAAGTGATGAAAGATATTTATTTTATTATTTATTATTTGCTATGCAATGTTGCCATGATAAGTAACTACAACTACTACAAATTTGCATAACTTTCCAAGTCATCTGTGGTTACTAGATAAGGACTTTTATAAATCATTTTATAGATCTTATGTAGCTCTGTCCCTTTTCAGCGCTGCGCTCATCTTCCGGTTTGTATTTCCACAGCATGAAGGTAAGATCTTACGGATTTATGAATGAACTGCTCATTTTAAGCTCTTCCCGGTCTACTAACACTTGTTACGACATTCGCTTCAAACATTACAGTGCTAATGATGACTTTTGTTAACTCTACACTAAGTATATCCACTTCACCAGCCAATTACTCTTCGACAGCGATGCCATAGAAATATACAGATCTACAGCAAAAACGGAAGTTCAAAGACAAAATTCTAAAGATGGCTGCGCGCTTGTTTCTCCGGTGCATAAGGTCTATAGACAAAATTCGATCTGATCTGAGTTAAGAATAGCTAGAAAATCAATATTCACTGCAGCAATAATCATTTTTGGTTTTTTTTGGATTTTCCGATTACGGTTTTTGAGGAAAACATTCCAGGATTTTTCTCCATATAGTGGACTTCAACAGTTACCAACAGGGTTGAAGGTCCAAATTGCAGTTTCAGTGCAGCTTCAAAGGGCTCTACATGATCCCAGACGAGGAATAAGGGTCTTATCTAGCAAAACGATCGGTCATTTTCTAAAAAAAAAAAAAAAAAAAAAATTATATATTTTTTTAACCACAAATGCTCGTCTTGCGCTGCTCTGCGATGTGCCACGCATTACGTAATCACGTTGGAAAGGTCACGCGTGACATAGGCGGAAGTACTGAGCAAGTGTTTACAAAGCCAACGTTCAAAGACTAAGTCAAACGGCCTTTACAAAAAAAAAACAAAACAAAAAAAAGGGTAAAAGAGAGATGTCAGATGATTTTGAAGAAAATGAGATGGAGTTTTTCACCCTATCGCGGTACTTCTGCAAGATGAGCATTTGTGGTTAAAAAGTATATAATTTTGATTGTTTTTTAGAAAATGGCCGATCGTTTCGCTAGATAAGACCCTTATTCCTAGTCTGGGATCATGTAGAGCCCTTTGAAGCTGCACTGAAACTGCAATTTGGACCTTCAACCCGTTGAACCCTCAAAAACCTTAATTTTCTTCACTAAATTTTGGGGGGAAATCTGCAGAAAACTTTCCAAATTGATTTAAACATAGTCCACAGAGCTTAGAGACTGCACTGTTGTTGGTACCTGAAAGCATAATCGAATTAGCCAAAATATTTAATAAATGAACACATAAGGGGAAGGGGGATGTGTAGCACTGTAAATGACAGGCGGACAAATACGGAGGAAATCTGCGCTGCTTTCTGTGGGCACAGATGCCGCGTGGGCCTGCCAATAAGGTGGGCTACATCACTCTCCTTGAGGTATTAAGTTGGTTGATATTGGCACTTTGTGTTTTTCGACTAGCAGCAAACCAGAAGATGATGCAGGACTCTTAAAGAACTTGTTTTCGGCTCCTCTCAGGAACAATGCAAATTAATATAGCACTTCATAATTCTGACATCAATAAACGTAAAAATATTATTACTCCTCATTCCATCTCCATTTTTTCACGGTTCTATAAAATTTTCACCACACCGGGGAGCGAACCTGTCCACGCCTGACAAACACAAAGACAGTCTGTCCCCACAAATCTCCTCTCTACAAATCGCTCTCCCCGCAGCCCTGCAGATCCGAGGCGAAATTACGCCAAACATCTGGAAATGTTCCCTTTATTTGAAAAGTGTCATAAAAGAGATGAGATGCGTCAGAAAGTGTAAGGTTTGAGGTGTGACGGAGAGTTCAGTCAGCCTGTGTTTTGACAATTATGCAGCCAAGCGCGTCCCTGAAAAGCGGCAATTAAATTGTGGGCGGGAAGGATGGAGGGGGGGGTTCTGGTTTTGAGGACCTACAAAAAAAAAAAAAAAAAAAAAATGACAGAGCGCGCACACACACACACACACACACACAAACACACACACACACACACAAACACACACACACACGGTCCCTCGCACATGCTTATGCTCGAAACGTGTGAGTTAACAGCAATTTTCCTGACACTTAACACACGCACAATACTCCACAGCACCTCTAAAAATCTGCGTCCATAAGCACAATTTTACCATCGCTGGGAGATGATCGTAAAAGTAAGACATGGACAAAAATTAAGTGTGAGTTTTATGTGTCCGTGGCAGATGCTTTACAAGAATCAGCACAGGAAGTCTTGCAGATTTAAAGCCTCCTTCCAGAGGCAGAGCTCTGATATCTTTCATGTTTGCTCAACACTTTTGTAATACACGTAATAAAGAGCTATCTTCAAGCTCAATCATTTGCTTTACTGTGATCTGATTTGATTTCCAAGCAGATTTTAGAGATCTTCTAATGCATGTCAAACCCTTCATAGTTCAACATCAATTTCTCAGACATCTGTCAATAAACCCTCTATATTACACAGAAAACTTAATTCTGATTGGTCTTAGTGTTTCTTTGTCCCAGGCAATAGATTTCCATACATGCTGTGTTAGTTTCATATCTCTTGTATCACTATATGCAGTCTGCTTCTGCTCGCATAATAAATATTTAATATTGATTAGGTAAGTATCCGTGTAAAAAAGTGTAACAATGTACATTAGGGTACTGATCACATTTTCAGGGTTTATTCTGTGATTATACTTAGACTATATTTTGTCCTTTACCCCAGTGGTTCTCAACTGGTTTTGCTTCAAGATCCAGACTTACAGACAGTATATTTCAATTGATTTAGCATGCAAAAGCAAGCAAATGTTTTTAACCCTTCTGCGTCAATTAAAAAAAGTTACACATAGGTCCAAAGAGGACAAAAAAATTTTGGACAGAAATGTCCATGTCCAAAACAATTTCAGTTTGGCCTCATTTTAAAAAAGACCTTTGATACAGTCTAAAAGATGCTGGGTTAAAAACAACCCAAGTTGGGTTGAAAATGGACAAACCCAGCGATTGGGTTGTTTTAACCCAGCGGTTGAGTTAAGTGTTTGCCCAACGTGCTGGGCAGTTTTATTTAACCCAACTATTGTTTAAAAATTACTATATGGTTGCTTAAAATGAATCCAAAATAGGTTGGAAATTAAAAATCCGATACATAATTACTAGAGGCAACAATAATAATCAAAAGGTGAACATTTATTAATAAGCAATTTATTAAATGTTTGTTTAATCATTATTAATTAAACTTACTAATAAATGTTAATTTCCAACATATTTTGGTTTCATTTTAAGCAAGCGATACAGTAATTTTTAAACAATAGTTGAGTTAAATAAAACTACCCAGCAGGTTGGGCAAACCACTGGGTCAAAACAACCAACCGCTGAGTTTATTCCATTTTCAATCCAACTTAGGTTGTTTTTAACCCAGCATTTTTTAGAGTGTAGATTATTGTTGAAGTAAAAAAAGTTTAAAAAGTTAAATAAGAAAAACGTTAGAGGTCCAAGTTTGTGAAAATGATTTATTATTGTTGAACATTATTTTATATAAAATATATTTTATGAAACATGTTGAACTCTAAAACTGCTACAAAATCGAAGCCATACATCTAAATAAGTTGTATTCTAAATTTGAAGTTGATATCTCAAAAAATTAGCTTTCAGTAAGATTTTGTTTGGGCGCTGTACCAAAATTTTGTGGTTGGATTTGTGATTTGCAGTACAGCAGAGTTTTTCTCTCTTAAATATTACACACCCACAATTTTTTAATACACACATATAAACCACACTCTGACATCCATACCAACACACCCACATGATTATAATGGCATAATTTATCCAACTGGCTCTATAATATGCAGAAGCATAAAACAGGAATAAAACGAGTATTTGCTTTATAGGCCAAACCATTTGGTTAAAAAAAAAAAAAAAAAAATTAGTAAAAATTTTCATTTTGAAGCCTTGCCAACAGAATAAAAGCCTATTAACAAAGATTGCATCATTTTATAGTTAAAAGGCCCTGGGATTAAAAATTGCAGTTTTAATGGGTTTCAATGGGGACACTTTTGTCCTTAAGGTCCTGAGTGGAACTATTTTGTGTATCTAGTGTAAAATAGATTTATTAAAGGAAATGGGGGTGAAATAGTAAAATTCCAATAAAAATACACATCTGTGCCAAAATGTATGCAGTTGGCATTAACACAGGCAAAATGATTAAAAAAAAAAAAAAAAAGACAAAAATGTCCATAAGCACACACAAGTGTTAAATAAATAAACAGGAAGATAAGCAAACAGACAGACAAACAAACAAACAAACAAACAAATGTTATGCCTGGCCATGATGGCATCAATGTAACTAGCTTTTACCTACAGCAGTGACAGAACTTGTGCTCAATTAGATGCACAACCTGTCAACAAATATATTTAGGAAGCATTTCTCTTGTAAAAGTTGATACGTTTGCATATTTTACTAATTATGCACCATTAAATGTTTAGTTGCATTGCATTATTTTTATTATAGAATTGTTTTTCAATGCCGTCCACAACCCTGTTTTCTTGGATCACGACCCACAGTTCTCCTTCTGTTCGTCTCGTTTTCACAACATAAAGTCATTTGTTGATGTGCAAAATAGGATAAGAAATTCCATATTGTGTTTATGTTGTGTACCATCGGTTTCACATACATGTGTAGGCACTGCAAAAGTGTGAAAATCTCCCGTTGCATATGTTCATCTCCGTGCACTCGTTCCCTTTCTTTTCTTTCCTTCTTGTGCTCCCTTTCTCTCTCATATAGATTCCACAAACGGCCAGACTCCTTCAAAGGCAGAATTACAGAGAGAATCACCATTTTACAATGGAGTCATTCTCTTAGAAACACAAAGCAAAAAAAAAAAAAAAAAAAAAAAAGTCTTTGGAAGCAATCAATCACACAAATACAAAACGCCAGCAAGAGGGAGGACGGAAAAGACGAGCCCAAAGCTTTTGTGATGAGGAGGAGCGGGAAACGGAAAAGAAAAAAGCATGCCGATTTCAGCCCAAAACGCCTAATCCGGACACACGGACGAGTATGCACTGCTTGTTGTTATTAGTTTCTATCTTCTTGGGCTCTTTGTCTTTGATTTCAAAAGCACTTTCAAGGCGGCAATAGCTTAAATTTCACTGTGAATCTGACAGACAGCTTCTGTTCTTTTCACTTCAAAAAGAGCGCAATTAAAGCGGATGAATGCAGGCCCGTGCGTGCTCACACAGAGACATACGTGCAGCGAGAATAGCATGTTCAACAATTTAAGACACACACACACACACACACACACACACACAGAACGTCTCACTCTTAAACATGTCTAGTGAGCTGCAGAATTGACATGTTTGTGTGTGTGTGTGTGTGTGTGTGTGTGTGTGTGTGCTGTGGACCATTGGAATAAGGGCTTTAGAGGTGCATAAGCCCAGAGGAAGTGTCTGGATTTGAGTGCTATTGTCATTTCTGTTCTGGTGGGTGGTCTTTGGACTTTGATGGAGCAAATCCTCCAACCTCCAAAATTCAGAGCTCATTCAAGAGGATTACGGAGCTGTCTCACACTGTGTGTGTGTGTGTGTGTGTGTGTGTGTGTGTGTGTGTGTGATGCTGCAGACGTTCTGCGAGACGTTTGCCACCTACGTGATATGTGCACTTTCTTGTAAGTTGGCTGACTGTGAAAGTATCTGCCAATAGCATAACTGGCATTTAACACAAATTAAATTTAATCAGGGTGTATTGTAAATATAAATGGACAATCACAGATCTTCAGAGTACAGATTTTGTCATATTTAGGCAAATGACAGTTAGTTTCCATTTAATTCTTCAGGTAAAACTGTCATGCTGTCATGTTTGGTTTTGCAGTGTATTCACTATAGATAAATAATTCAAGTCACTACAATACATTAAAGAGAAAATATGAAAATGCCTGCCTCTCTTTACAAAGTTTATGACTGTTCATCATTTAATATTCCTCTTTTAATGGGTTTTTCTCTTTCTTTCTTACATGATGATACTGTTTAATCGTTTTTGTTTAGTTTATGTTTTTTATTCTTTTTTTCTGTTAAGAACAAACTGTAGATGTGCTCAAAAACAAAGACTCTGACTGTGTTGATGCTGATTGGTTGATTTGACATGAAAGCAGCATTCTGACTACACATGGCCAATTGTAAAGAAACTCTCTTTATATTTAAAGGGTACAAATTGCCTATTTGAACCATTTAATGAGATCTTTTTTAAATAGAATTTTGTTTTTCCCCATTTAAAGCTTTTTTGGCCCTTAAAATTTTTCATGACCATTTCCTACCCTCTCTGTGACCCTTATTAAGAATTAACAGGCAATTTTTTGCTTATGCTTTTAGGACTTCTATATAAACGCCCTCTTCACTTGTGAAATGGGTTCTGTTGTGTGAACTGTGGGTTTTTGGTCAAGTCTAATATAGTTTGCACTGTCCCATATTTCAATAACAGCTACTTTGCAAAGCCTTTTCAAATTCATAAAACAATCTGTGTTGAAACATGCCACTCAAATTGTGAATATCAGATGTGGGCGGCCATGCATTTATCTATGATGTTAAAGTTAAGGAAGCACAGAACAAGTTTTTTTTTCCAGCTTGGTTTCAATAAACAGTCTTTTTGGACTGAGTTCTGACTAACATAGTTCATGTTTTCATAGTGCATCAAATGCTTTTATTTCAAAAGATCAAGAAAGATTTGATTTCTCATGTTATGACCCCTTTAAAGCAAATATGTGACATTTGATTTATTTAGTTCATGCTTCTCACTTGTTTCAACCCTTCAGTTCACCCTCTTCCTTCTTTTTAGGTCTGTTTTAGTCCATAATCCCGGCTCAACAGAAAACAGTGACGCTTTGAAGAAGTGAAGTAAAGAATCTTTCTGCCAACGTGCACAAACACACAAACAGTGTAGGTGTTCTTTGTGTTTCTTCATGTGCCCATGTGAAATGTAAACACACAGTATTATAACAGGCACACACACACACACACACACACACACACACACACACACACACACACACACACACACACAGAGCATCCACCCATGCATAAGAAATCAGTCTCTCACACACACACACACACACAGGTGGCAGGGCACAAGGTAGTAGCATAAACTGAATCTGTATATAAAACTGCGAGTTTGTATAGAAAACAGTGATACAGTAATTAATTTTTTTGACAATTTTCTCATATTTACCTATCGTATGCAGTTTTTTTTTTTCTTTGGAGATGTTTTTTTTGCACTACTCTTTTCCATAAAAAAAAAAAAAAAAAAAAATCGATAAAAAAATGTTTGCATTCGAAAATTTTGGTCTGCTCCTAATCATACTACAAAATACCAGAAGCATAAGTTGTATGGGATATATTTATAGTGCTTTTATTTCTATTTTGAATCTTGACAGGTCATGGAAAAGAGAAATACATTCTTCAAAATTAGAAAAAAAAAAAAAAGCATACAAGTAAATGACAGAAGTTTCAAGAAATTTGCAAGAAAGTCTTTAAAGTCACCATGAAATCAAAATAGACTATTTTTATTTTTTATGGAATATTGTAGTATTTATTATAAATGATTTCCCTTAAAAAAAAATCATGTGCCCTCTGTAATCTTAAATCAGAATAACTCCCCCTTCTTCTTGCAGCAACATCTCTTTTTCTCTCTGATAACATGTTTACAGAGTGAGGGTGGGACAACCTGTCACTCACATGAGATTGACCAATAGAAAAACCAGAATGGTCCAACGATCCAATCAATTCCCTCCAATGCACAAAATCAAGTCCCACCCAACATTTTTTCTTGTTCGAGAAGCCACTTCATTGGGATGTACATCACAATATGGAAGAAAACACTATCACAACTTCTGTTTCATGCAGACTTTAAAGAGGTCCTTTAATATGATTTCACTTTTTTAACTTTAGTTAGTGTGTAATGTTGCTGTTTGAGCATAAACAACATCTGCAAAGTTACGACGCTCAAAGTTCAATGCAAAGGGAGATATTTTCTTTTACAGAAATCGCTTTTTAAGGACTACAACAAACAGCTGGTAGGGACTACAACGAGCTTCTTCCCGGGTTAGTGACATCACTAACCCTAAAATTTACATAAACCCCGCCCCCGGGAACACGAAACAAAGGGGGTGAGGTCATGTTGAGCTGCTTTAGAGAAGAGGAAGAGTTATTGTAGTAGAGTGTTGTTGTCATGCCGTCATTTTACACCAGACTGCTTCACAAACGAGGGTCAATTCAACACTGGATTTGTACAAAAGATTAACATGACGGCACATGCTAGTCGATGAGTTGAATCAACTCCACAGCAACTACATAAATTTATCCACTAACCATTCAGAAACGTCCAGTTTCATTCTAAAAGTTGTAACTTCTTCCTGAGTCTCTCCATCAGTGTCCGACTCCGGTTTGAACAATGTAAAGCTGAACACCGTTACTGACAATCCTCATTTTGGCTGTGTGAGATTCTCCAGCTTTGTTATTGTTGTTGAGCAACCAAAGCAAGAGCTGTTAAAGCTCTGCCCTCTTCTGGAAAGGGGGCCGGGAACAGCAGCTCATTTGCATTTAAAGGGACACACACAAAAAAGGCGTGTTTTTGCTCACACCCAAATAGGGGCAAATTTGACAAGCTATAAATAAATGATCTGTGGGGTATTTTGAGCTGAAACTTCACAGACACATTTTGGGGACACCAGAGACTTATATTACATCTTGTAAAGGGGCATAATAGGACCCCTTTAAGAAAGCGATAAGACAAAAAAGATATGAATATGTTACAGTACTAAACAAATGATATTCCATATACACACAGATCCATAGACACACTGTATTCAGCCACAAAACTATACAAAGCTTTAATCTTTGTCTGAGATTGTGTTTTACACTTTAAGTGAAAAACTGTAAAGCAGTGTCAAGCTTCCTCGTTAATAATCCACAGCTAAACCTTCAGCTGACTAAACCCATGGCAGGGTGAAAAAAAAATGCAGAAAAAAAAAGAGGCATAGAGCTTGAAGGAAGAAAAAGGGAGAGCACATTAAAGTTTCATGACGGTTTTCTCTCCAGATACAGACCAGAGAGAGCGAATGGAGGGAAAATTCCAAAGTTGAGAGGAGAGAGAGGGGAAAGAAAAGGAGTGAGAAAGGTGTAAACTTTTCTCCCAAGATTCTTCCACCCCACACATTCGAACACACATCTCACACAGCCCACGCAGCTGTCACATCACCATTGGGCTAATCTATTATTCATTATGTGGACAGGACAGAACAAGACGGGGAACTACCAAACCTTCCTGACCTGAGAGAAAGAAAATATATTATCTACTTCAACCCGCTTCTCTGCTCATAATGACTTCCACACAGAAAAAGTACACTGAGAAACAATGCAACAACAGATTCATACTTAAAATTCAGCCTCAGCTATGCGCAAATTGTTTTAATAAACTCAGAGAAAACACCTGTGAATCCTTGAACAAGCAAACTTCTTCTCAAATTGGACTGGACTACTACTGCAGTCCGCACAGACAGAACTTACTAAAACTATTGATTTATTCTTCACCCTGCCACTACAGCAGATTTCAGTCATGACTATGACCTCCAGAAAGGTTGTAGTATCATTTGTGATTACTGGGAATTCGTTTCAGATATTTTCTTTTATGCAGTTCTTGAACTGATCCTCAAGCGTTTCTCCGGCCGGTGTAAGCCCGAAGGATACAAGGGGAAGATACAAACACGGTTTCACGGTTGTTCCACAGGCAAATACAAATGATTCAAGACCAATATCAGATACAGATTTACTTAAAACAATTAACACTCCGACATGCTACGCATTCATACAAATAGCACTGTTAATTCATGAACATCTGTACTTCCTAATGATTTCTTCTGTTAGTTTAAATTAACTGGTTGGGCAGGTGAGATAATGCTGAAATCATTTCTGAGTATTTAAAATTAATGAAAGATTAACATTTTTGTTATCTAGTCAAATGACAAAAAAAGCTCTCTTCACATAGAGAGCTTTCTTCTCTAGATTTAAAGATACATGATTTAAAAAGGTACCAAATGGCCATTAACAGTTTAGTATGGGTCACAATTGTGGTCAATCTGTGATCAAATGATCAAAAGATGACTGTAACATCAATATAATCAAGGATGTCAACCTTAACATTTTTTTAATACTTTAAATTCGCTAGGATGCATTAAATTGATCAAAAGTGACAATAAACACACATTTATAATGTTATGTAATGTAAATTTCTATTTCAAATAAATGCTGTTCTTTTGAATTTATCAAAGAATCCTGAGAAAAAATATATCACAGTTTCCCTAAAAATATTATGCTGGACAACTGTTTTTAATATTGATAATGTTTCTTGAGCAAATCAGCATATTAGACTGATTTCTGAAGGATCATGTGACACTGAAGACTGGAGTAATGATGCTGAAAATTCAGCTTTGATCACAGGAATAAATTACATTTTTAAATAAATTAAAATAGAAATTTTATTTTAAATTGTAATAATATTTAACAATATTACTCTTTTTCCTGTATTGAGCTTAAGAGACTTTTGACTTGTCAAAAACATCAATACATTTTACCAACCTCAAACTTTTGAACGGTGATGTCAATTAATAAATTAAATCAAATTAAATCACATATATGAATATTTGCTGAAAAAAAGCCTATGAATGAAGATTTATAGATAAACGCTATTATGCCAGATAAGTAAATCATTAAATAGGCATTACAAAAAGTGGCTGTAGAAGACTTCAGTTTTCATACCAGTGAATGTAAGTCTATTTCTCACCTACAGTCTCCGGCAATTCATTTTGTGATGTTTTTGTCTATATAAACACACACAAGACAGACATCTTCGATCGCTGAGACACATCACTGTCTCGCACCATGAGAGCCATTTTATTACAGCGTTCCAGCAGTGCTAAAACACACAATATAGTAACAACCCTAACCCTCAAAATAATTAATTGGTTTGAGTAGGACAAACTTAAATTAAACAAATTAGTTCAGTCAAATTAACTTTTATGAGTATTTAGCACTTTCTTTTTCTTTCAAGTTCACAGAACTGATATATTTTAAGTAAACTGAACTGTTTCATTGTTTTGAGTTTTATGAACTTATTTCTTTTAATTTAGATGAACTTAAGTTTAACTGAACCTGGCTGATATTTCTACTTCCCAGCAGGCTTTGCCCATGGCACTTGAAAGGGAGAGTAAATGCTAAAATTACGTGTTATATAATGTTTTATTGTTATGCTAATTTAGAAGAGTTTCTTTTAACGTGGGTTTTTGGAAAGTTACCATCATGGTGACAAGGCTTGGTTTGAGAGCAAGTATGTTAAATGCTTCATATTGCTGCACTCATTCAGCAAGTGCTATACCATGCTATTGTTAACATGTTAGCAAATTAACAAGTTAGCATTTTCTGAATTAGCTTGTTATAGCTAGTTAAGTTTACACTAATAAAAATGTTCACATTGAGGACACATGAAAATTAAGTTAAATGTATGAATTAGTGTACTCAAACATTTCAAGTTAAAAACAATTAAAATGTATGAGTACAAAGCAAAAATCTGCCAGTTCTGCTTACTTAAACTTTGAATTTCTTAACTTAAAAAATGTGGCAACTGATTGCCTCGAATTTTTTGAGTTTTGCCAACTTGTTCGTGTTTACAGTGTAGGACACATAACACCAGTTTACCAAGCTACTGTGTAAATCTCTGTTGTAGGTTTATATAAATGATAACTAGACTTTGGATCCATGTTATCCACTAAATAAATAAACCATCTCTTATGTACTTCCACACCTCCACCAAGGTCTAAGGTGATGCTCCATTATTGAAGATCCCAAACTGGCTAAATATTAAGGCTGACAAGTCTCGAAGAGCTCAGACAAAAAGAGAGGAAACAGAGTTCGCAAACATCAGAGTGTCGAAGCAAAAGAGAAAAATATATAACTGACAGGGAGGCCATGAGACTAGGTTAGAGTTAAGAGCATCACCATATGAGGAAGTCAATGTGATACTGTGTGTGCGTGAGTGTGTGTTTGCACACACTTAAAAGTATCGTGAGGTAAAAAGTAAATCATATCTCTGAGGATTGTTGCTGGATAAAGGAAGCATGTGCGCAGCGAGTTCTCTCAGATATACAGGAGCAAAGATACAGAGATGAGAAAAAGAACCATGTTATAAATATTTATACAGAGACAAACGCGAGAACAAACACGCGAACTTCCTTTTTGGCACAGGGACGGCGTTCCAGAAAGAAAAAGAGAGGCAGGACAGCAGAGAATCAATAGCGGAAAAGAAGATGAGATACACGAGCGACAGTCTTAATCTGACTGGTGTCTTCTGCACCCCGCTGACTAACCTCCATCCATCCATCCAGATCTCCTCCTTTCTATTCCCTCTCCTGAATCAATACCAGTCATCTTTCTTATTCTGTTTCTTACTGCGCCTTCATCATATTTTTGGACATGCACATGTGCACAATAAGTTATAAATAAAAAAAATAAATGCAAAACATCATTACTACAGACTCTACATGCCACTTATGGTCTATAAACATTTTAAAACTTCATATTCTCCTTGTGATAAAAAGGACTTTAAGAGGCATTTGAATTTGCTTTCAAATTCACTAAAATATTCTGAAATTATTTTATCAAAGATTGGTTCTTCAAAAAGATATATTTTCAGGATTTCTGATATTGTTTATTTTTAGTGCTGTCAAACGATTAATCGCATCCAAAATTTGTGTTTACATAATATACGTGTGTGTACTGTGTATTTTTATTATGTATATATAAATACACACACATATGCATTTATATATTTAACAAAAATATATTACATTTGTAAAAAAAATATTATATATAAATATATATACGTAAATATTTTTAAAATATATACATGTATGTGTGTATTTATATACTTCCACCTTATTATTCAGTGTGAACTGGTCAGGTTATGTTGATATATGAACTCAGAGATTATGAACCAGGCAAGTTTATGAACATAATTGTTGATAAGTGATACATTTCCAATTAGTCTATTTGGAATGGTACTTTATGTTTACATAGTACATGAACTCCTTTTTCAAAAGATCTAGGCTTCTGTAGAATTTGAACATGTATCATTCACAGAGCTACACACATCCCACATATCTTGCATGTTCATTATTTAACATTTTGGACATCTGATTATGCTTTTTTGCTAAGAGTGAGACTGCAGTTTTATCATTTAAATCCACAAAATCAGTGCAGAAAATATACAGACTTAGTCATATCACACTTTAGTGATGCACTGATCCATAAAAGCATTGCGTAAAATTTTTGATCTGATTTAGAGTCAAACAGCTGGCAAAAGTTTAAGGAAGTGAGCAAAAAAAATATAAATAAAAATAAACTCACCGAGCCAGTCATTAAACTTCTTGACTTCGCTGGGCAGGCCGAGCTCTGTGAAGTCTCCAGCGTGCAGTAAGACGTCACCGTACGGCATCTGAATAGTGTCAGTGCGCGAGTGTGTGTCGGAGATACAGACAAACCGCGTATAGCCCGGGGGCTTGGGGGTGTCATGGGGTAACGGATCTACCCTGTGGAACGACAGAGGGAGAGAGAGAGAAAGAGAGAGAGGTGTGGGAATACATAAGGTTATATATCGTTCTCTCACGGCTTAAACAGTTGCATTGGCAGAAACGGGTCTCTGAGGGACATGGCAGAGTTTTGAATAAGAATGGCCCACTTTAGAGCATCTCCTACTGGGTCGACCACACAGACTCTACCGACAACACACACACACACACACAGGTACACACTCACAGACATTCATACACATTTGCAAATATATAGCTGTGACCTGTTTTCCTTTGTAAATAGACATTAATAAAAAGTTTTTCAAAAAAAGCGAAAACAATGAAATATGGCCCATCAGAAAACAAACAAACAAAAAAACTCCACTCACGGATAAAAGCATGTGCAAAATCACATATTTTCAAAAGCAACTAGTTAGCTGTTTCCCTCAACAATTAGTCAGCTAATCTCTTTTAAGGGAGCCCTGAATAATTCATATTCTCAAAATTCACATGAACCCAACTGGAGGCATTTCATAAGAAACAATTGGTATCTTTAAAACGCAATGCTCATGGCGTAAGCTGCTTAAAAAACAGCATGAATTTTGACGCTACAGCCAAACGTGTCCATCTAAATACGTATGGCTGTAGTAGTGGTGTTTTGAAGGTGATGAACGCCCCCTTTTTTAAAGCAAAGCATACTGTCATTCAAATTAAAGTGCTGCTGCTAAAAATCGAATGTAAAGAAAGACTAATCGGTTGTAGGACAACTAGTCAACCATAGTGACCCATACCAAATGTGCACATGCGAGTTCCTTACATGTGGACGTGGGGCGGCTGGAAGCGACCCTGGTTGATGTTGTAGAAGGTGAAGGCTTGAGTCGGGTTGGCGCTGTATTCATCCACCTCCACCACTCCTCTTCCTCCTCTCTGAGACTGTTGCTGCTGTCGTCGGGCTGCCATGATTTCCGAAAGTGTGAAAGCCATGGCAACACACACACACTATCGCTTTCTCTCTTACACACACGCGCTTGTCCGGTGGTGTTCGCTCAAAGGGATTCCACTTCAGCTGGGATCAGATGGTCTCGTGCAAGTCTTTGGGACGTCCAGGACCGTATTCAGTGGCTGACCCACCTCACGGCTCCGCTACTGGGATAGAGAGCCTGCATGCTTCCCCTCAATCAAAATACACCAGCAGCCACAATACACCTGAGGAAAAAAGGTACGAGATACAAGATAAAGGAAGATGTGAGCAGTGACAGCGGCATATTATCAAAACCCACAATCAGAGACGCGGTTGGCGGTGGTATGTCCCACTCTCCTGTGTGTTAGCGCCGAGATCTTACACAAAGCCATGGTAACCATTCTGTCATGATTTCTATGTCTAACAATAGAGTTCCCTGCACTTTCAAGACGGCAGAAAAAAAAGATGCGATGCAACAGAGACAATTGTTTGGGAAGAAAGAGGACACAAAAGCCCTGTGAAAGAAAGGGGAGCTAAAATGTTATTTTGAACTGAAATAACAAGTAGGGAAAAAGCTGAAAGCTTTCTACTCCATTCCTTGAGAAATACACAAGTGCTCAAACCATGTAGAAAAAGAAACATTTTGTGTGAAAAGAATAACAATAACAATTCATAAAAGATGGATGATGACTAAGCAAACTAAGTAAAACTATGTGAGACAAAAGCTTTGAATAATAGTGCAGTAGATGGTTTTGATGAAAATAATTATAACAAAATTAAACAAAAATATCATATATAACTCTTACAAAACAAATGTAATGTGGTGGTACCATAGTAAAGTGATGGAATTAGATGTTAAAACAATGGCACTTAGATAATGAATAATTACCATATTCATATACCTTAGTATTTCAAAGAATACCATGGTATTGCAATGCTACATGTCAAAAAACATGGTTAAACATAGTATCATGTCCAAAAATTAATACACACATACTTGTTGGCACTTTTATTGTTAGTGTAACATGGTTCATAAAAAGAGCCAAAACGAACTACCAGATTAAATGGCTTGATAGCATGATAATTTGCTTTTCAATGAGTTTAATTTTACAAGGTGTCCTTTGCCAGATAAACATGATAAGGTACACGGAACAGGAATAAACAAGGAATAAAACCAACACATAATATCAATGCCAAAAATCAATCAGTCATGTTTAACAAGCATTCAAGAATTGACTGTATCTATGGTAACTGTCTCTGCTTTCCAAACAGACGAGCATCATTAATAACAGCACACTCTTATACATAATCATGCATATTCAAAATATATGCGGTGCTGATTTACATACCAGAAATATACTTACCCTATTCAAACACAAGAGTCTAACGCCAATGCGTTTTCGGAGACGTGCAGTAATACCTAATACATAACCGGTAAGAGCGTGAAAACGCAGCGGCTCCTGTTTGCAGAGGCTCGCGCTGGTTTGTTTGAACTGGAGTCGCGTGGTGCCCCGGTGTGTGTGTGTCTCGCGCTTGGAGTCACTCCCCCTCGCGCTGCTCTGGATTTTTCTCCCCTCCTCTTGCGAAACCTACTATGGTAAGAGCTAGTCACGTTACTTAATTAATAATCATAAGCCAACCTTTCACTATTGCTAAGAAAACCGTTTTTGTTGCTGATGAACTGTTTTCACAGAAAAATAACGCCCCAAAATTGGCGCCATTTGCGAGGAACTTAATATTAAGCACTATAATAATCAATTCGATAATAGTCGATATTCCTTTCAACATAATAACGCAAATCCATGTTACCATGATGTTGTTGGGCACTTTTGTATACACTTAAAATTACTTTTGGATATTTTATTTAAAACACAATCCTTTCTTCAGCTTTACCAACGTCGCCCTTTCAACCAATCCGTTAGGAGTCTACAAGGTAAACGTCACGTACTTAATTAATATTCAGGAGATAAGCCTTTCCCGTAGTATGATTTGTTAATTCGCCTGTCAAGTCAGTTATTTCAGTCAGAGGATGGCTTAATTTTTTTTTTTTTTTTTTTTTTTTAATCTGCAAATGCTATCTGTGCTGTCTAATCAAATGTGGTATTTTTGTTTGACCTTGATCTGTATGTTATTTTAAAAGTAGTAGTGACTTTTTTTTTTAAAACCACTATCATACTAAAACCTGTGTGGTAGTTAAAAAATGAATAATAATAATAATAATAATAAAATAACCTTGTTACTTTTCATATGTTTTCAACTATTTTGAAAAAGCAAAAAATGATATAAATAATTGTTTATGAAATCTTGGTGCACACTGCCCCTTTGTGGGGAGAAAACGGCATGATATTTGATTATAGGCCTATAATAATATGACCACAAGCGGGCGACAAATAATTCAAAATGGCGTTCGGTGACAATTTTCTAATTTTGCTGCAAGAGAATACATTTTCCTCTGAACTTTCACTTTAAAAGAAACAATTAACTAATAGGCTACATAAATAATAAGCAACAATTGTTACAAATGAAATGCAACAGCACAGCATGAGATTTGAATGATTTATTAATAAAGTGAGGTCTTAACAATAGTTCCCATTCTCTTCTACACACCTTCTGGGGTTGATTTCACACTGCTGAATTGTTCATTCTTCTGTAATGTGGTCATTCACCATGGTGGGAAGCATACTATTCAATAGAGCCTTCCAAAACAGTCCACACGTTAGACTGTGACTTTCCCCAGCATATTGGCTCCTTCTACTGTAAATATTAACTTTAAAAAAAACAAAACAACACTAACATTTGTACATCATTTACACATCTGTATTCATAAAGCTTACAAATCACACCAGCAGCAGTCTGAGTCACTCTCTCCATCTGAGGGGCAAAGTACTTAAATCTGTGTGTGAAGCCATCGAGGTGTGTGTGTATGTGTGTGTATTAGTTGCTTTTGTTTGCATGTCATACATTCTTCTTTGCTAATGGCATCAGTTCCTCAAACAGTCACTTTGTTTTAGTATGAGACAACAAAATGTGATTAACACACACACACTCACACACACACACAAAAAAGGTCAACAACAACTTGCGGTTATCTCACAAATCATACATTACTGTGCTAGCATAACAATATGTATTAGGTACTGCATTTGTGTGTGCATGCATGAATGTATGATTATTTATGCTTGACGAATGAGTGAATGTGCTTCCCTGTCCATATGTGGATATTACATATACAAGCATTAATAAGTGCTCATATAACAAAGCAGCTTTAGAATGATCACTCCGCCCCTCCCTCCCAAACTGGAATATATGCAAAACATATGCAACGCAGAATACTGTAAAATGAAAGCTAATATTATCTGTATATCTGTGACTTTATGGCTCATCTAGATGTATGTGGTTGTGTGATTTGATTTAATTGTGATGGGTATTTTTCTGTCTCTCATCTCTTGCACATGCAGTCCATAGACTTGCAAAAAATTACTATATCAGTTTTCACAAAATGGACAAAGGACATTAAATAAAACTGTACCAGAACTACATATAGACACTTACAAAGCCCTAATAATATATTTTTTCTCTTCCTACAAGGTCATTCTGCTGATTTGTGAGGAGAAATTATCTGATTTCTGGATTTTTTTTCAGCCAATTAACATTCACATACTTGGGTATGTCATCAATTCAACTAACATCCTCTAATCTTCATCCACAGTTCAATAACAAGAGCAAAATATGTGCCTTTGTGCACAGCACAAAGGTTATATGTAATTACTATGTAATAGATATGATATAACTATGTAATACACCATAATAATCCAAAATTGAGTTCTTAGTTGTTCTGAATAAACTCTTCACAATTTCCATGAATTTTATGACATCCAGCTCAAAAAAAAAAAAAAAAAAAAAAAAAAAAAAAATCACCATATTTACAATTTCTCAAAATGTTCTCAAAAACTAAATTGCAGGTTAATGACAAACTCATTGCATCATGTAATGTTATAGTAATGAATCTTATACATGTCAAGCTGACAAAAAGGTACAAACCCAATAAAACCAGATGGCTTAATACTTTTCTGATATTAAACTGAGATTATTACGAAGTATGTTTTGTTTTCAGGAGAGGGAGAGGTGAGAATATCTTTCTGTATCCCTGTAGAGGGGCAGTACGGACATTTCTTGTTTCTACAACCAAGGTAAAACATCTCTATACAACAAAAACATTAAGAAAAAAGTAACTTATATTTCCTTATTCTCTACAATACAAAATTCAAGTGCAATTGAAGCTCCAAATACTAGTTAAACAACGTACACGTAACTCTAACTCTCATACTGACAGGTAGTCTTTGTCCTTTATCTTGTTTTTTTTCTTTCATTCTTTCATTTGTCTGGCTTTGTCTTTTATTTTGTGGTCAGAACAGAAAGAGATTCCTTTCTCATTAAGTTTGAAAAGAAACTTTAAGTGCACTAGGATATTAAAACCCCTTGTGCACATTAGGGGCATGAAAATAACCTTTTCAAAATAAGAATATATATCTGTGTGTGTCTGTATGTGTCCTTATACGCCATAAGCTTGCACATCATTTTTGTACACGCACACACACACATACGCACACGCATATATATATATACATACATACATTTACAAATATATACTATAGATATCAAACATCCAAAGAGGGCTTTTGCAAAATCAAGCACATAAATATTAGCAAACAAAAAACAAACAAAGACAAAAAAGGGACAAATGGACAAATCTCAGACAGGAAGAAGGCCAAACGTCTTTATCTTCTTGCAGTAGTTAGGCCT
Organism: Ctenopharyngodon idella; assembly: GCF_019924925.1. NCBI lineage: Eukaryota > Metazoa > Chordata > Actinopteri > Cypriniformes > Xenocyprididae > Ctenopharyngodon > Ctenopharyngodon idella. The sequence goes on from NC_067223.1 coordinate 13,237,726, forward strand.
TCTGGGAGCTAGTGGAGAAAAGACAGGAAGAGAGATGGGGATAGAGCCGGGGTCGTGGAAGAAATGTTCGGGTTTCTATTTATACGGCCGTAGAAACCTGGTGACTTTGGAGCGTAGCAGTTTGATAAAGGAGCGTGGGAACATCTCCTTTGATTCCTGCACGGTGTATTTAAAGTAGTTATGAGGGTGGGCCAGCACATCAAACAGAGCTTTAATCAGCTTCTTATCCTGAAAACAGAAACAGAGCATTAAAAGAGGTATATAAAGTTACGTCTGACTACAGTGACTTACTGTAGCGAAAATAAACGCTCACTTTTAATATCTCTTGGTGGTTTTCTGAGGCATAAAGTCGACCATCTCGAACAATATCCTCTATAAGTTGCTGGTAGTCTTCTATAATAACAAAAACACACACACAAATTGATATTAGTATATTATGTATGTATATAAATAACTTTTTACAATTTATAGAATGTTTTTTGTATTTCTTTTGTGTAGTGACTGTCTTAATGCCTGTCTTTATATACACCGATCAGGCATAACATTATGACCACCTTGTTTGGACTTGTTTGTTCAGCACATCCCACAGATGCTTAATTGGATAGAGATCTGTTGAATTTGGAGGCCAGTCAACACCTCAAACTCGTTGTTGTGCTCCTCAAACCATTCCTGAACCATTTTTGCTTTGTGGCAGGGTGCATTATTCTGCTGAAAGAGGCCACAGCCACCAGGGAATACCGTTTCCATGAAAGGCTGTACATGGTCTGCAACAATGCTTAGGTAGGTGGTACGTGTCAAAGTAACATCCACATGGATGGCAGGACCCAAGGTTTCCCAGCAGAACATTGCCCAAAGCATCACACTGCCTCCGCCGGCTTGTCTTCTTCCCATAGTGCATCCTGGTGCCATGTGTTCCCCAGGTAAGCGACGCACACGCAACCGGCTATCCACGTGATTCATCAGACCAGGCCACCTTCTTCCATTGCTCCATGGTCCAGTTCTGATGCTCACGTCACAGTTCGGCGGTGGACAGGGGTCAGCATGGGCACCCTGACTGCTCTGCGGCTATGGAGCACCATACGCAACAAACTGCAATGCACTGTGTATTCTGACACCTTTCTATCAGAACCAGCATTAACTTCTTGAGCAATTTGAGCTACAGCAGCTCGTCTGTTGGATCGGACCTCACAGGCCAGCCTTCACTCCCCACGTGCATCAGTGAGCCTTGGCCGCCCATGACCCTGTCACCGGTTCACCACTGTTCCTTCCTTGGACCACTTTTGATAGATACTGACCACTGCAGGCCGTGAACACCCCACAAGAGCTGCAGTTTTGGAGATGCTCTGACCCAGTCGTCTAGCCATCACAATTGGGTCCTTGTCAAACTCGCTCAAATCCTTACGCTTGCCCATTTTTCCTGCTTCTAACACATCAACTTTGAAGACAAAATGTTCACTTCACATGCTGTCTAATATATCCCACCCACTAACAGGTGCCGTGATGAAGAGATAATCAGTGTTATTCACTTCTCCTCTGTCAGTGGTCATAATGTTATGCCTGACTGGTGTGTATATATATATATATATATATATATATATACACACACATCACTAGATCTAGTGTATGTGAATGTGTCTACATGTGGTTGTGTTTGGACTGTATGTTTAACTTACCATCATAAGTGACATACGGAACCTGAAATCCCTTTCCACTGTTACCCTCATTAGATTTGAATTGGATCCACAGCTTGCGTGAACGGGAGGTGAAGGCGATTGGTCGCTCATAGGTTTGGCATGTCTCATAAGTTGTAATGGAAGTGGGCAGGGCTAAAAAGACAGGGGAAGAGCTCAATAACTTGCATTCCTGCTTACAATAAATAACTAGCATCCAAAATGACAGGTATACCATACCACTCTTCCTCATGACAAGAACATCCCCGCACTCATCCTCAATGGGCAGAAAGATCTCTGGTACAACAATAAGGATGCGCCTCTTGTTCGGAGGGTTAATGGTCCAAACACAGTCCACATTAGATGGATAATCACCGGGATAGTTGGGAGATTCGATGTAGCCCATGAAATCTCCCAGCTCGCCACCACATAGTTGATCTGGTAGGGAAAAGAACAGACAGACCCATGAATTCACTTCTTATCATGAGATCTGTGAATGGATTTGCATATATCTGCCTTACTTTTGCAGTGAGATACATTGTTAGCTCCATCAAAATCTGTAGTGGTGTTTCCAGGGCAGGTGATGCAGTAGTTCTGTCCGGACTCGGACTGGTAAGTTCCAGCCGGACAACGGATGCACCGGTGTGTGGTGGCATTATAATGATGCCCAAGAGCACAATGAACTAGAAATATGTGGAAGAGAAAATACAACATAAATATGGACATAAGAAATGTGCTTATTTTGCAGTGTTTCTATCATACCTTTGGCTTCACAGTCTCTGAAAGACGTGCTGCCCGTGTGTTTAGTCATGAGTCCTCCTCCACAGGGGAAGCACAGCACACGACCCGGCTCAGGCTGGAAGGTGCCCAGCGGGCACGGTTGGCATGGACGGAAACCATCAGCAGAGAACTGACCAGCAGGGCACTGGCCTACAACCAGAGAAATACATTTTGAGCATTTAACAAATAAAACAAGAACTTATTTTGATTATGTACTACCATTCAAGTTGAAGTTTGAGATTGGTAAGATTTATTTTAATGTTTTTGAAAGAAGTCTCTTATGCTCACCAAGGCTGCATTTATTTGATCAAACATACAGTAAAAATTGTGAAATATTATTACAGTTTAAAATAATTGTTTTGTAATTTAATACATTTTAAAATGCAATTTATTCTTGTGATGCAAAGCTGAATTTTCAGTATTACTCCAGTCTTCAGTGTCACATGATCCTTCAGAAATCATTCTAATAAGCTGATTTGCTGCTCAAGACACATTATTTGTTATTATCAATGTTAAAAACAGTTGTGCTGATTATTATTTTTTTCTGGAGATCATGATACTTTTTTTCCCCAGGATTCTTTGATGAACATAAAGTTTAAAAGAACAGCATTTACTGTATGTGAAATAGTTTTTAGAACATTATAAATGCTTTTACTGTCACATTTAACTAAATTTAATGTGTTCTTGCTAAAAAAAAGTTTTTTTTTTCAAAGAAATATTATTTTGAACAGTCTGTTATTGTAATTGTAAAAAAAAATCTTGATTTTTTTTTGTTTGTTATGAAAATAGGGGATAGTTCAACAAGAGGAAACAATGTAAATTTCAGTTTGGAATTTACAAAAAAATTCAAATTAGCTTTATAAGACTTAATGAGTAAAGAAAACAAGCTGTCTAGACTACTTTTATGCTTTTTTTTTGTCACTTTTAGAGCTTCATAGCCCCTGTTCTCATTCACTACCATTGTATTTAAATGAACAACCTGAACATTTAGCTAAATATGTTCATCAGTTTTGCCTCATGAGATTGTTTGAATTTTTTTATTCCACAAGGGTGAGCTAAAACCAAAGTGGCCCCAATCAAGTCTACTGAACAAGCATTATGACGCTCATTCGTAAACAGTTTGTCCTGACATTTTACCATTAATATATGAGAATCACCTAAAGGTGTTATTATTGAGGTGTGGTTATGCTGCCAAATGGTTAAAGTGAGCTGCTACCAATTGATCCAGACTTTGCTCGGTCCTTTCATAAGAAATCTCGCATTTGCATGATAATGAGCAATTCTGGGATTTTTTTGACCCTGAATTTCAAAACGTATTGATTAATTTGAAAAAGTGGTGGTCTTGCATTAATCAGCTCCAATAATCAATAAGTGTGTCATTACCATCACAAAGCTTTTCATTGATTGAGTGTTTGATAACGTGTATCCACACACACCTCCGCACTCAGAGACGTTCTTGGCCCCTGCGATGCCCTGTCCCTCGGTGCTGGGGCAGGGCTCGCAGGACAGCTGGCCCTCCCTGTCCTGATAGGTTCCTGGTGGACATATGATGCATTGTTCCTGTTCTCCGCTGTAGAACGTTCCCACACCGCAGCTGACTGGGAGACACCCAAACACACAGATACAAGATTTAATACCAGATCAGAAAACAAAAGCATGCTAAATCTCCGTCAACCCTCTTTCTCAAAAAGCTCACCGCACTTCCCGTCAGTGAGGACCTGCCCTATACTGCAGGTCTCATCTCCCTCTGTCTGTCGCACGGCACGCTGGGCCACATCGTACGCCGTGCCGGAGAACTGAATGTAGAACTGCTGCTTACTGATGGACTTCCTTAGTGTGCGCATGGCATTCTGCAGCCTCTGTTTGGTCTTCTCACGCACACAGTCCACATTACATGACTCTGACACATAAATAAAGACAAAAACCATCATATTTACGCTCTAAAGTCACAGATAGCATGACATGGGAACACAACAGTTAACGAGCGAGAACTACTATACACACACGTGCAGGCAATGTTACCTGAGGCTTCCTCTTCTTTCATTTCCATCTCAAACTCTGCTGTGATGTGGGAGACTTCCTTTGATGGAGACTTCCGGCCACGACGACGCTTTTTGGAAGAGTCACACTTCAGATTCACAAACGTCACCTGACAGTCGTCTGTGCAAGGGAACTGACCAGCTGCTGAAAGAAAAGGAAAGATAAAAGAGGAAGAAAAATGGAAAGGAATAAGGAAAATGAGGATAGTCAACAAAACAGGAATAAGAAAGAGAGGATTAGGAAAAGAGGAAACAGGAGAGAGGAAAAACAGGTAAAAAGATAAGAGAAAAAGGAAATGAGGAAGAAAAAGAGAAGAGAAAGGGGAAATGGGAAAGAAAAGGGTAGAGAAAGAAAAAGGATAAAGAAAAAGTAAAGAAAACAGGAAAAAAGGAAAATAAGAAAAAAAATGATAGGGAGCAGGAAAAGGAAATAGGAAAAAAATTAAAAAATGGAAGAGAAGGAAATGGACAAGAAAAAAAGGGAAAAGAAAATGTAATGAAAAGAAAACATGAAGGGAAAAAGGAAAAGAGAAACAAAGAATGGAGAAAGAGGGAGAGGAAAAATGGAAATAAGAATAAGAAAAAGGTAAAAATGTAAAGGAAACATGACAAAGGAGAAATGAGAAAAAGGAAAGAATGAAAGGAAACAAGAAGCAGTAAACAAAAGGGAAAAGGAAAAAAGATTTAAAAATTGGAAGAGAAAAGAAAGCCAAAGAAACAGGACAAAGGAGAATAGAAAAAAGAGGGAAAAAGTCATCAGAAAAAAAGAAAAAGATAAAATGGAGAAGAGAAAGGCAAATGTAAATGAAACCGGAAAAAGGAAAGGAAAGGAAAGGAAAGGAAAGGAGAAGAGAAAAAGGAAATAAATCAAAAAGGGAAAAGAAAAAAGAAAATGTAAAAGAAATGGGAAACAGAAGATGAAAAGGGAAAGAAAACAGGAAATGGAAAGAGCAAAGGAAAAAACAAAAGAAAAGGATAAAAGAAAAGAAACAGGACAATGGAGAATAGGAAACAGGAAGAAAAACAGTCGTCAGAAAACAAAAAGGGAAAAGGAAATAGATAAAAAGGAGAAGAGAAAGGAAAATGTAAATTAAACAGGAAAAGGAAAGGAAAGGAAACAAAAGGAGAAGAGAAAAAAGGAAAGAAATTAGGAAATGAATAGGGAAAAGAAAACAGGAAATGGAAAGGGAAAAGGAAGAGAGAAAAAAAAGAAAGCCAATTAAACAGGACAATTGAGAATAGGAAACAGGAAGAAAAACAGTCATCAGAAAACAAAAAGGGAAAAGGAAATAGATCAAATGTAAATGAAACAGGAAAGGAAAGGAAAGGAAAGGAAAGGAAAGGAAAGAGAAAAATTCAAAGAAATCAGGAAAGGAAAGGATAGAGAAATTAAAAAAGATTAAAAAGAAGAAAATATAAAAGAAATGGGAAACAGAAGATGAAAAAGGAAAGAAAACAGGAAATGGAAAAGAAAAAAATAAAAGAAAAGGAGAAGAGAAAAGTGTAAAGGAAAGAGGAAAACAACAATGAGTTATTGGAAAGGAAATGACTTATAGGATACATTGTGTTCATCCATCTACGAAAACATATTTTTAAATGTGCAGTGTTTGGTGTTCTTTCTCACCCTGCAGGCCCTGCTTTCCCATGTCCCTGTGTTTCTCCTTGTTGCGGGGTCTCAGGTGGCACTTGGCGTCTTTGATCTTAAACCGTGCTTTCTGCTTCACAGGCTGGGACATCTCTGATGGACAGGAAATCGGCAAAGTCTCACTTTCACTTGCACGGTTTGGATAATAATCATGGAAAACAACAAAATATGAGGCCTTTTTGAAATCCAACATTCAAGCACACTAAATCTGTCCTGTGGGCTGAGCGGCCCATTCCAAAGTATTAAAAATGTGAGTATCTAGTTTAGCACAAGTCCAAAGTCAGTGAGGGAATGAAGGGAGACGAAGGGTCAGGAGTTGAAGTGAGAACACACTGCGGCTGAGGACTTCAGCTGGTCTTCTAAAAACCATATCGAGCGTGTGGTGGTTTTGGACCCTGCAGCAGGGGGTTTGGTAGTGAACCTTTCAGCAGTGTTTTTTTTTTTTTTCAGAATGTGTGAATCGAGCGAATTGTCTGTTTACTCGTTCTCCCCGGGCCCCCGTGTGTAGAGGCCCTCAGGAGCCACTGTGGTAGAATCCCGTCTGTGTATTTCAAATCTGTCAGCATGTAGATGTGCAGCCAGCACAGAGTCATTTACTCAGGTTCACAGCATTCCTATGTATGCCGTCCAAAACAAGAAGCGGCGTGTGAATGCGAGAGTATTTCTAAGCAGTCTGTCTGTCTGTCTGAGTCTTGCTTAGCTGTCCAAAATCTACACAACGAACCACATGGGGAATGTCGAATTCTGAGAGCCGGGAAAGAGAGAGCATACTGGGGATAATAGTAGCGTGTTTGTGACCTCAGCAGGGTTGAATGATAGGACCTGTCCTAATTCTCCTCACAGATCTCTGTATCTGATCCCTTTCAGTGATCCAGTGTCTGTCATGCAATTTAATGGAGTGGAACACGTCAAGCTACATGACTCGTTTACAGTTGTCCTGTCTGATCTCTGCTGAAGGGGCCAAAAAAAGCCAGAGAGGAATTGTGGGACAAGGCAATGGCATGTGAACATCTGTGTCCTTGCACTGAGCCAACCAAAAGGAAAAGTAGAACATATTAGGCTCATGGTGCAAGGAAAGGGAAGGAATTAAAGGAAAGGAAACAGGAAAAAAGAGAAGAGAGAAAGGAAAGGAAAGGAAACAAGAAAAAGGAGAAGAGAGAAAGGAAAGGAAAGGAAATGGAGAAGAGGGAAAGGAAAGGAAAGGAAAGGAAAGGAAAGGAAAGGAAAGGAAAGGAAAGGAAAGGAAAGGAAAGGAAAGGAAAGGGAGAAGAGGGAAAGGCAAGGCAAGGCAAGGCAAGGCAAGGCAAGGCAAGGAAAGGAAAGGAAAGGAAAGGAAAGGAAAGGAAAGGAAAGGAAAGGAACGGCAAGGAAAGGAAAGGAAAGGAAAAGGAGAAGAAGGAAAGGCAAGGCAAGGCAAGGCAAGGCAAGGAAAGGAAAGGAAAGGAAAGGAAAGGAACAGGAAAAAAACAGAAATGGGAAAGAAAAAAAACAAGGAAAGAAAAAATGTAAATAAAAACAGAAAGGAAACAGAAAAATTTGCAAAGGAAACAAGAAAAGAGAGAAGAGACAGAGAAGGGAGAATAGAAAAAAGTAAAGGAAGGGAAAAGTGGAGGCAAAGGAAGGCAAGTGTTCGGTCTAATGAATGTTTGTGTGAATTGAGAGGAGATGTAGTACATACTAGATTTATGCACTAGATTTTGCAGTGCATACTTGTTTTTTGTACTGCATACTATATTTGACAGTTCATGTTAGCTGTTTTAATGTATACTAGAGACTACTATTTGTAGTGCATACTTGACTGTAGTACATACATGTTTTATGAGAGAATGTTGTCTCAGAGCTGTGCAGATAAACCATAGTTCAGTTGATCAGAGAAAAGATAAATTACCTGTGCAGGTTTGAAGGGAGCTACTGCTGGATGTAGTGATGTTCCTCTTCAGTGGAACTTTACCTGGCTGGACAGGCACCCCGCAGCTCAGAGTGTAACTGTTCTCAGAGTCTAAATTACACACACACACACACACATTGAAAAAGCTTTTAAACAGATGTTCCAGGTGCTGCATGCACCTGAGTATTGTTTTGTAGTGTGTGTGTATGATGTACTGTATGTGTGTGTGAGTGGAGATGGTTGGCTGTCAGGATGACAGAGTACTGGGAAGTTGCCTAGAGAGTCATTGGCCTGACTTCGGCCTTGCCACAAATCGTCCAATGGCAGGCTGAGTATTTCTGTTGGCGTGAGGCTACAGACCCCGGGTGAACAGGATTAAAAGAGGTTTTATACAGCTTTAGTGCTCACTGTGTGAACCCAAGGAGACCATTAACACACACATACAGAGAATCCAAGAGTCATAAACACACACACACACACACTACATGGACACATTTTTGATTAGTGCATACTTATTATTATAGTGCATACTAGATTTTATAGTGCATATTAGCTTTTATAATGCAGACTTCTTTCTGTAGTACATCTGCTGCATTGGCAAATTGTTCTTTATGAGTATATAATTCACTATATTTAATATTTATAATGCACACTCCTTTCTGTAGTACATGCACTGCCAATTTTGTCTGGTTTTCTACTTAAAAAAGTCAACAACCTTTTAAAAATAGTTTTTTGTTTCCTGTTTTAAGCATAAAACTCACTATATATTAGTAGATTTATGCTTCAAACAAGCAAGATAAATATTCTCTGAAAATATTTTAAGGATGTTTAGATATTTTGAATATTGTTTTTGTAGTGTAAAGTGCAAACTAGACTGTAATGTACATTATAGATGTTTTTTGTTTTTTTTGATTGTAGTGAGTGAGAATGTGGCCCTTGTGTAAGAGCTGTGCGAATGGACCACAGTTTAGTGAATCAGGACTTGTCTGAAAAATACTTCTGGGTATTAATATGTTTACGCACATTCCTCTAAGCTGATGGTCCTTGCATAAAATTTGTCAGAGACAAGTTTTGGAAATCTAACACCTCAATACCTTTACCAAAGCAGTCCACAGAGATGATAGATGTACTTATGAAATATCGCCGCAACATTCTTTTCTAGTCACTTTCTCACAGAATGTCAAAAATCACATTCACATGATTCCTCTGATCAGGCCAGTTGTACGTATCTTGCCCTTTATGGTTTGTTTTGGTCATCTAACATTTATAGTTATGACAATTCTAGCATGTTCAACGTCTTTACAACAGTTTTAATAGGACTGTAAATTGTTGCAAGCTTAATTCTCATGCACTTCCTCATTTCTGGCCAGTTTTTTCTCTTCATCATTAAACTTCTTGATTTGCATTAAACATCTATCATGGCAGGAACTGAAGCCAAGCTTGGCTAAATGGCACATGTTGAACCATGCATGCAAATTATGTGATGTAAGGTTTGAAGCACTAGAGGGCAGCAGAGGGCAAAGACTGTTTGCACCAATAACCATAAATAGAGTGCTACTTGATCTAAATAAATATTTTCCTTTCAGATGTATGAGAAAATTAACAGATTTACAATTTATAATGTGCATTACTGAAGTTAAACAAATCAAACTGCACTGAATGTATCCGACAATACAGAATAACATGCTGTTCCACAGAAATCCCAAAAAGTAAGGTAACTAACCTGCCAGGAAAAGAGCGTTTGATGGACAGGACAGTGAACACACCTCCCCTCCACCTGTCTTGGTGCAGCTGAGCTGACCGCGAGGTGCCGGCTTCCCACTCGGGGGGCATTTTACCGCCTCTGAGGGACAAGCAAGGTACGGTTACCATGGAAACAACAAACATTATGGGATATTTTGGGACGGGGAATGAAACGAAGACTTACCGACACAGTCCTTCTTGTTCCAGTGGAGCTTTTGTCCAGGAGGACACACACACTCGTAACTGCCAGGTGTGTTCACACAGCCATACTCACAGCTCCCGTTATTAATGCTGCACTCGTCAATATCTGTTACGCACAGATGTCAGTTTGTCCATCAAAATGTGGATTTTTTTTTTTTTTTTTTTAACTATTGGCTGGTATTGAGATTGTGAACTCACCACCACAGTGTGTGAGGCCATAAAGACTGTAACCTTTGTGACACACACACTCAAAGCTTCCCGAGTAGTTGATGCAGATGTGGTCACATGTTCTCTCAAAGGAACACTCGTCAATATCTGCAGAGGACAAAAACACACATTTACACACACAACACCATCAAAGCAAATCACTTGTCTTTACTCATTTCCTGGCTTGCAGTAAAAATCACCCCACAACAGAATTTCACCATCCTTGGATACTCATCATGAGTATCCTAAAAGACAAAAAACAGCCCACTCTTTGCTCTTTTGACTCATTTTTGGTTATGTTTTTCAAAGCCACAATTGCAACCAGTGTAATTAGTGGTAATTTTTATTCTAGTAGTTTACAGGTTTATAGGTTTGTAGTATGTTTGTTAAAATCCCAAACCGTAAAAAGCACATGTTGTGTCACAGACATGAGTGATACCTCAAATCATGCATCATGTTGAGGAGACTATTACTTTTCAAAGAGATTAGACTTTTATTATCTAAAAATAGGTGACAGAGATACCACAGAGAGAGATCCATGTACACTCTAAAAATGCTGGGTTAAAAACAACCCAAGATGGATTAAATATGGCAAACCCAGCAGTTGGGTTAAATGTTTGACCAACCTGCTGTGCAGAGTTATTTAACACAACTATTGATTAAAAATTACTATATAGCTGGCTTAAAAGGAACCCAAAATATTTTGTAAACTAAAAATCTGACAGGCAACACTAATAATCAAAAGGTGAACATTTATTAATAAGCATGTTTATTATTTAATTATTACTTATTAAACTTATAAATAAATGTTAATTTATGAAACATATTAGTCAAGTCAAGTCACCTTTATTTATATAGCACTTTTTACAATGCAGATTGTGTCAAAGCAGCTTTACAGTGATAACTGGTATATAATTTTGGCTGCACAGCAGCTCTTAAAGAAAATGGTGTCAATGTAGGCAGATGCAAAGCACTGTTGAATATCAAATGTCAAGTCAAATGTCAAGTGTCCCCAACTAAGCAAGCCAAAGGCGACAGCGGCAAGGAACCCAAACTCCAACAGGTGACATCAGGTGGCAAACAGGTGGCAAATAGGTGTTAAAATGGAGAAAAAAACCTTGGGAGAAACCATGCTTAGTCGGGGGGCCAGTTCTCCTCTGGCAAACAATGCTTTGTTACGATTCAGGTAGCTATATTAAAACATGTTAATTTCCAACCTATTGTGGGTTCATTTTAAGTGATGAATATAGTAATTTTTTAACAATAGTTGAGTTAAATAAAACTACACAGCAGGTTGGGTCAAACATTTAACCCAATCGCTGGGTCAAAAAAACCCAATCGCTGGGTTTGCCCATTTTTAACCCAAATTGGGATATTTTTAACCCAGCATTTTTTAGAGTGTAGAGACCAGACTATGGTGACCATACTTGGTGGACTCTTACAGCACAAAGTAATCTAGAACACCATAGCAACACCCTGGCAACCACCCAGAACACCACAGCAGCCACATACTGTAGTATCTACCTAAAACACATTAGAAACCACCCTGATTGCAGTAGTAACATCCCAGCAACCACCAAGAACAAACTAACTAGCTACATAGCAACTACCCTAAACACCCTAGAAACCACCTACCACCAGCTACAAAGCAACTACTCTGAACACTCTAAAAACTACCCTGAAGAGTTGAGCAACCACCTAGAAACGTCCTAATAACAACCATCTAGATCACCCTAGCAAGCTGCATAGAACTACCTTGAATAATCTAGAAGCTAGGGCTGTCAAAAGTCGGTACTGAAATATTAAAAATGTGATAATACCAGCATTTGCATCTTGAGCGCTCAGTGAAGCGTGTCACATTACATGTTTTTGAAGCATTGATCATTGTTGCCAATCACAGACATATCTGTTGAGTGCGTGAACACAATGGCCAATCAGAGGTGTTTAAGAGTCCGCTCAACCGCACTCAAAATGCTAGGGGGAAATGCTAGTATCGTCACATTTTTAAAATTTCAGTACTGAAGTCATACTTTGGTCTTTCTAGCAACCACCCAGAACGCCATAACCATCGAGCAACGCCCTAGCAACCACTCAGAACACCTTAGTAGCCGCAAAGAAACAGCCTGGCAACTATCCACAACATCCTAGCATCATGGCAGTCAAAATATGCTTAAGTTAATATTATTGTTACACCCACTCTGCCACACCCATAGCCTAGACTGGCAGCTATTTTCCCCTGATAGATTTTCTGGCATGAAGGGAATAGAAAAGTAAATAATTACAAACTAAAGATGTACCTATATAAACATAGTGGGGATAATATACAAAGAGACAAGAATGACAGAAAGACTGATAGATCATCTTAGCACAGCTGGCACATCCACAACATTGCGCTTCACCAACACACCCCTCAATAAAAACACACACTTACACACCCCACGCACTGATTAGCCAGGAATAGGGTGGTGTGGTGTTTTTGGTTTAGCTTAATAAAATAATTTCTGTTTGTACTCCCACTCGTGCTCCGACATGCTTGTAGGAATCTGCCACCATTCACCTCCAGTAAACTCAACTAAACACACACATCTCATACGACGCAGAATACTTGCCAGCATCCCGACCAAACAACAGCCTGTGCATGAGGTGCTTTTGATGAAGAGGTGTGTAGCTTCTCTATCCAATGTAAGTATCAATGGCTTTAAAATAGTTCACCCCCAAAATTTGTGAGGTCTTCCAGAATCTTTTAGCTCTTTTTCATACAAAAACAGCAGGCAGTGAACGGTGAGTGTCAAGCTTCAAAACTGGAAAAAGCACCAAAAAAAGTACACACTTCAACTATATTTCAAGTTGTTTTAAGCCGCTTATTATATAGCTTATTGCAAGTAGTCATGCAAGTATGAATAACATTTTATAGCTGAGAGTGGAGAGGAATATTTTCACTAAATAAAAACCTACATTACATCTGGGCCACGGCACCAATGTAACTCTGGATCTACTCACACCGCTCTGAGCAGGATTCGAACCAGTGTTTCTGGCATTGGAGGTAGGCACGGTAACAAGGACACTAAAGACCACAGCCTCTAGCGTCAGTCGCTAGTGTGCCCCTTGAGACTAAGGTTTACCTGCACAGCTCTTACTAGCTGGCCTCCGTTACACTCACCCCCCTAAACCTCACTCCGATCTGGGTCACGGCACCAGTGTAACCCCTCCGGTTCTACTCACACCGCTCTGAGCGGAATTAAAACCGGCGTTTCTGGCAAGGGAGGCTGCATGCTGGTAAGGTACTAAAGGCCGCAGCCTCTAGCACCAGTTGCTAGTGCTCTTCTTGAGGCCAGGAGAGTGAGGTTTACCTGCACAGTCCTTTACTATCTGGCCTCTGTTACATAGGCAAGTATTTGAAAGTTGAGCAGCAAGCTCAGTGGCTACTGATAAGTCGTGTGTCTACCAAAGCATTTTTAGCCAGCTGAAAATGCTAGGCGCGCTCTACTGAGCGCTTGAGAGCTCTTCTGCAGCCCAGACTTTTTTCAGTTGAGGCGCTTCGCTTGCTATGATTCGGAATATCCGCAGGAGTGTTACTAGTATCTCATTTCACATACAGTTTGTTTCTGTATTGTTTCTATATAAAAATGTCGACACAATGTGAAGTATTTGCTCTGGTTCTTGTTTTAAATTATTTTGTTCCATTATTATGCTTGTTGTTGTCATCGGTTGACACTGTTCAAGCAGAATGTGGCGGTTGGTTGGTGTTGTATTTGTCCCGCCCCTCCTCCACTGTGATTGGACAGCTGGGTAAAATGTGACAATGATGAGCACTGTGTTTTACCCAAAGTTGAACATACTTCAAATCTAGGCGACCGGTAAAAAAACGCCAAGTGCTCATAACAAGGGAACAAATTAATAAAAAAAACGAGGGAACGAATCATGGCCACAATATATATATTTTTTTTCCTGCATGTCATGTGTGACTGTACCAATGTACATCTAAAATGTTAATTTGTATATCCACCCAGAAATCAAAAATATGTAGTGTGAAAAGTGACTCACCCTGACAGGTGCGCTCGTTGGTCAGAAGTTTGTGTCCTTTCTGACAGCTGCACTCAAAACTGCCCACTGTGTTCCGGCAGAAATGATCACAACCTCCATTATTCTCCAAACATTCATCAATGTCTGTAGGGAAGAGAGAGATGATGATGATGATGTGGATAATGGTAAAAAAAACACTGATATGGGGGTGTAAAACCAGTACAACTATTCACATAAACAACTTTTTGGATATATAAACAGTTTTCCTAAACAGGCAGCCACATACACAGCTCCACAACATCATCTTAAATATATCAGCCAACCCTGGCACGCTATCCACAAACCCAATAAAAGCTAATCCCGTCAACAAATGTGTAGGAAACTGTGTATGTGTGGAGTTTGGGGTTTCCTCTGCAGTTATTTCAGTAGCTGTAGCAAACACACATTGGCTCAGGTTTGCACTAATATTAACTGAACCGAGGTGGGACAGAAAGTTTCCACTAAGCTTAAGACCACAGATACACATGCTAACTGAACACGGGGTGGCTAACGATGCTTTTGGGAAACGCACCCCAGATTAATAAATCAGATTCTAAATCTCAGACTTTTGGATCCCACTGTATGAAATAGTTTAACACTTAAAAAAAAAAAGCAATTCTAAAGCTAGAGTGAGAAATATGCTATATGAAGCCTAAACAGCATTTAAATGATTTGATTAACAGACAAATTCTTCCTGAGAGCCAATTTAAAATACTCAAACTAGAGATGTGAAACTCAAACTCTGTATCAGTTACCTGCTGGATTTTAAAAGGGTGGTTAATTATGATTTGGGTGCGTGAGATTCTCCAGCTTTGTTGTTGTTGAGCAACCGAAGTGCGAGCTGTTAAAGCTCCGCCCTCTTCTGGAAAGCGGGTGGGATCAGCAGCTCATTTGCATTTAAAGGGACGCACACACACACAAAAAAAACGGCGTTTTTTTGCTCACATCTTGTAAAATTACACCTTGGTCCCCTTTTAAAATACACACAATCTTACACCGACTGAATCATTCATCTCTACAGCTCTTTTTCTCCAAAAGAGAGAATAAAGTGAAAGAGAACAAGCGGATAGGAGAATAAGCTCTCTAGAAGTTTGTTGCGTATTTTGACTGATGTGCTAAATAATAATGATACAATATACTTTTCTTGTCTCAAGCTGTGTTTTAACATCTTAAAAAAACCTCAAACCTCCTCTCAGAGTTCAATGGTTCAGATGTCGGGCAGCATCAGAAGACTTATCCCAGCTGATAAAAGCAAGTGTGAGCCTGTGCCGTAAGGTCAGTCAGTCTACATGACCTAAAGGAAGTGCTTTATCATCTCTGACAGTTTATTTCCTGTCTACCTGTCAGATATGTGTTCAGGTCAAGATGTTCTACAGTACCTAAACCTCACATTACAATGTTATCCTTCATATATATCATCAGAATCTTTGCATTGAAAAGATGCTGTGGTGTATGCAGCTTAATAACCAATATAACGTATTGCTGATTCATTAACAGAATAATAACAAATTATAGTGTAAATGACATAATGGAATGTTTAACAGTTATTTAGCATTCACACTTCCCTAAAACACACTCTCACACACATGCACTTTATTCCAATTGCTCCTTAGCGCAGGCAGGGGGCTAATGATATTCCACATAATGAAGTTTAATGGGACTAAATAAGCTTTGAGTTAAAGCAAACACTGGACATTTTTCACATCTGTAAATGATAAACAACTGCAGGGGTGAAGACTGAGAGGCTGAGAGGATTCATCGATTTTCGATCGGAAACGAGGAGAGTAAACACTCACGCAGCAGTCAGAAACGTGCTTATAAAACAAGTGCTACGCTAACTCGATCTGATTACAAAGAAAGAAAGCAAGCTTGCAAGAAGAATGTGGAATCCTCATGAGCTCTAGAGCGAACGTCTGTACTCAGGGATGTGTGTAGCCTTACTAAATATTTAGAGAAAAAAGCAATTAAAATTAATACATTTGTGGAAACATGAACCTCTACAAATAAGTCAGGACAGAGTTTTCAACAAAAGGAGCGTTTTTGCAGATCGTTTTCAGGCTGCTCACCTCAGGCTAGCTAATCTCTGAGAAATGCGCCGTTGAGCGCGCCAGTGTATTTTTTGGAGATTTAAATGGCCTGTTTTATTTGCTTTGTTCATAAAGGGATTTTGCCATGTAATAACACAGGCGCTGCTTGTCTAGAGCCGCCAGGAAAAACCAGCGTGATTTCGCCCCCGACACTAAAACTCTTCGGAGCGCGCGGGGGTCCGTCGGGGCCGGTGTCATCCGAGGTGATGCCGCCTGGCTGCTATTGTGCGGATTACTGGGCTCTGTGTGTATTAATACAAATAGAGCTCAGTGTCCCGATTAGAGAGAGAGAGAGAAATGGAGAACTGATGGAGAAAACAGGCCTGCTGTATGACCCTTATCAGCTAAGTCTTTTCACAGTGCTGACTGGTGACTGTGAGGACAGGTGAGCTTGCTGAAAAGACCCTATAACATCATAAGATCCCCAGTTGCAACTGTGTCTGAACAGTCTAATCAGCTAGCAATTAGTTAGGGCTAATCAGTTGTAAATTAGACCATTTTAGCTTTTTATGTAACTGATATAAAAAAGTTATGACCAGTCAAAAAAATTTAGATGACTAACTAAGACTAGTTTAAGCGGTTTATGCAACCAGCCGCTGGTCCACAAAGGGATTAAAGGCACAATTTTTCGCCGCTAGAGGTCACTTATTCAAAACAAGGGCGTAGCTTGATGATGCCTTGATTTTGCAGAATCATGGGAGGTGTTGTCTTCACGTCTACAGCTGGTGGAAAAGAATCGGGATGGTTTTAACAGTAGAAAGTTTTTATAGTGCTACTCTGTGTTCACTTGGTGGCTACTTTGATATTAGGCATGGTAAAACATGGTACTCGCTTGTAAATCAAGAAAATGAGATTTATTTTTGTTCATATTATTATATTATTATTACAAGTCAGTTAAACTCCTGGGATGTTGATCTGGTCAGTTAAGTAGCAGAGGGGGTTGTTAATCATTTTCAGCTGCTTTGGTGTTAATAAAATTAACAACAGGTGCACTAGATGGGCAACAATGAGACGACCCCCAAAACAGGAATGGTTTTACAGGTGGAGGCCACTGACATTTTTTCCCCTGCTCATCTTTTTTGACAGTTTTTCACTAGTTTTGCATTTGGCTAGTGTCAGTGTCACTACTGGTAGCATGAGGCGATACCTGGACCCTACAGAGGTTGCACAGGCAGTCCAACTCCTCCAGGATGGCACATCAATATGTGCCATTGCCAGAAGGTTTGCTGTGTCTCCCAGCACAGTCTCAAGAGCATGGAGGAGATTCCAGGAGACAGGCAGTTACTCTAGGAGAGCTGGACAGGTCCATAGAAGGTCCTTAATCCATCAGCAGGACCGGTATCTGCTCCTTTGTGCAAGGAGGAACAGGATGAGCACTGCCAGAGCCCTACAAAATGATCTCCAGCAGGCCACTGGTGTGAATGTCTCTGACCAAACAATCAGAAACAGACTTCATGAGGGTGGCCTGAGGGCCCGACGTCCTCTAGTGGGCCCTGTGCTCACTGCCCGGCACCGTGGAGTGCGATTGGCATTTGCCTTTGTACACCAGAATTGGCAGGTCTGCCACTGGCGCCCTGTGCTTTTCAGATGAGAACAGGTTCACCCTGAGCACATGTGACAGACGTAAAAGGGTCCGGAGAAGCCGTGGAGAATGTTATGCTGCCTGTAACATTGTTCAGCATGACCGGTTTGGTGGTGGGTCAGTGATGGTCTGGGGAGGCATATCCATGGAGGGACGCACAGACCTCTACAGGCTAGACAATGGCACCCTGACTGCCATTAGGTATCGGGATGAAATCCTTGGACCCACTGTCAGACCCTACGCTGGTGCAGTGGGTCCTGGGATCCACCTGGTGCGACAGTATGCAGGCAGTTCCTGGAGGATGAAGGAATTGATTCCATTGAATGGCCCCCACACTTGCCTAAATCCAATAGAACACCTCTGGGACATTATGTTTCGGTTCACTTTGATTTTCGGGGTGTCTTTGAATTCAGTCCTCTGTAGGTTGATAATTTTCATTTCCATCAAACGATGTGGCATCCTTTCATTCCTAACACATTACCCAGTCCATATCAGTATAGATATCCAGCATGATATTTTTCCCCATTGAGATCTGATGTGTTTTCAAAGTGTTCCTTTAATTTTTTTGAGCAGTGTATTATAAATTATAAATTCACATTTTAATGAATTAATTCCACACTGATTCAAATCAGTACACATTATTCCAAAGCAAAAAAAAAATCGTAACCTAGAAATAATTCAATTCATTCCACATCTGTAACGAGTTAAAGACAGACCAGCATGGTTATTGCTAGTCCATAGTCTATACTAGCACTAGAACAGCAGTAACCAGCCTGGATGACAAATGCTAAACTCTCCTTTCAAGATATTTCAGTCCCAAACACACAAGTATGCAGGCCAGCGGAGACGTGCCTGGGGTACCATCAGCTGGACCGAGGAAACGTACACACACGCAGACACAGATATGAGCACACAAGACAAACTGTTCGTTCCCATAATTCATTTCCCCCGATGACACCGTACACACACACCTTCTAATCAAACATCTGGAAACTGTTCGCAGTCATTTCAATCACTCTCTCTATCCTCCCTCGCTCGCTATCTTCCCGCATGCGATTGAGCGAGCGTCTGTCAGCGTGCTGGCCGGGCTCTCCTGTCTGTCATCGCCGACGAAGGGCCTTTTATCAAATTCAGGCATTTAAACATGCCCTAAATAGTTTATATTGAAATGATTATGTTACAGAGACAAGACGGGGCAGCTCCCTGTGAGACCACTCACTGAGGAGGGGAAAGAAAGTGTGAAAGAAATAAAGCGAAGACGACAGCGGAAAAATAAGGAAAGGTCACTTGTAGACATTTACACACACCCACACACACTTATAACAGAGTGATCTCTATGTGATGCACTTTTCTGTTTAGTCTGTGGTATAAGCGCAGAGTCGCCTGGGTTATTACATAAGTGGCACTTGTGTCTCTTCTGTTATGCGCAACACTTACATCCCAATTACATATGAGGGCTGAACAGCTATCATTATTGTGTTTTCATCTGTCCTTGCCTCCACAGACTTTAATCTAACCCACTTAGCAACAGCTAAATAAAAGGCACAATATGTAATTTTCGCCACTAGAGGTCGCTTATTCAAAAGGCGTAGCTTGATGACACCTTGATTTCGCGGAATCATGGGAGGTGTTGTCTTCACATCTACAGCCGGTGGAAAAGAACTCGGGCAGAAATCATATTCACGGATGAGCTAATGTATTAAAGATTTATTAACATTACTGTAGTATGAAGCAAGGTGGGGCTGAAAGCCATTGGAGCGGAACGAGGCCACTGGAGCGATTGCTAATGAGAGACATATATATATACATATATGAAGGTCACTACTGAGCTCTATTAAGCCTGTTAGGGGTGTGTCCTATACCTCCAGCCAATCAGCATTAAGTCAGAGGCGTCAGACCATCAACTCATACGTTGATACTGATGATCAAAAGAAGCTCTATAAACACTGTTTACTTACACTTGCTTCCTAACTGAACAGAGACATCTAGAGTGTCAGATCTAGCATTCACGGCTAGAGTCTAATGTAACATCCTTGTTCTTATTTACTAAAGAGCTTGATTACATGCTATTTTAACAGAGTTCACTAACAGGCAGTAATAAGCGGTCACTGGCACAGCACACCTGTGATAATTGACCCAGAAGTATGTGTGTGAGTGCATGAGTGTGTTTGATAAATGGCATGTCGGTGAGCAGATCTAAAGCCTTGTGCTGGATTTATGAAGGCAGACCCCTCAGGCGGGCCTAATTATTTGGGCGGGTCACAGCCAAACCAGACCAACATCCATCTTACAGTACAAACACAAAACACCTCACGCTAACACAATAAACCCCTTTAAAGCCATCCTATTAAAACTCACCAAAACGTACCAAACCAAAAAGGTTTGCTAGTCTTACCTGGTCTCCCAGTTGGTTTTAAAGAGGTTTCAGCCACTTGTCAGCTGGTCATGCCACCCAGATAAACCAGGTAAAGACAAGCTTGTCCACATTCACTCAAAAAAAATTAACTTTCACTGTTGTTAGTTTCACTCAAACTATCCTTGTTCACATTACTTAAAAACTCATTTAACTACATGAACTTAATTTAACTGAGTTGTTTCTACTAAAAATGAGTATTGTCAGCTGTACTTAATAAATGTTTGTTCAGTCAACTTAACATTGCACAAATTAATGTTGACATAACTAAAAGGGCAATGGATCCGTAGTTCCCAGCATGCTTTGCAAGGGACTGCATTAGGAGAGTAAATTTAGGGATTAAAGTGTTATTTTATGTTTTTCAGTAAAGGGTTAAGATGTTGTTAGTTTATGTTAGTGTTTAATGTTCAGTTATGCTGGACATTTAGAGGAGTTTCTGTGTAGGAGGGATTTCTACACTGAATTAAAATTAGGGTGGTTTAATGAGTTATTTTTTTTTTTGAGTGCATTTTGTAGAGCAAATAGTTAATTTAATAGGGTAAATTAAGCCAATAAATGTGTTCACCTTACGTAATAAACTTTTATAAATGTAACATAACATTATTAAGTAAATTGCACATATAAATATTATGTAACAGTGATAAATTCAAATGATTTGTATTTATTCAAAGAAATTTTGTCAGCTTTACTTGAATTTCTTTTGTTCATACATCTAAATTGTTATTTGAACAAATTACTCAATATAGTTTTATAGCTTTTTTAAGTAAATCCAACAATTCTTTTTTTTTTAGTGTTGGGACACCATCATAAACAAACTTAAAAACATGCAAACCAGCTTAGGAAGGTTTAAGCAGGGTTATTTTTCTCTTTCAAGCAGGTATAGCAGATTTATAGTATTTTTCTGCATAACTACTCAAATTAACATTTCTACTGTACAGTATTGATGACTCATCTTGCACTGGGGGGTGTATGCAAATATTTGTCCAATCAAATGCTTTCTTTCAGTAGCAGATCATGCTCTCAGCTGTGATGCAAACTAAAGCCACTTGGTTATTTATTAAAAAAAACAACAACAAGCTCTTCAATATGTCCTGCCTAAACTTCCTGTTTCAAAAGGAAACACATCTTTTAAAAAAGACCTTTAGAGGTCTTCTAACCTCAGGATGGCGCTTTGCGTGTGTGTTTATATGTGTGTGTGGTTTTGAATGACAGCCCCACTAATCAAACAGTGGTTGGTTTGTGGAGGCGTCTTGCTGTACAGCGCAGATGGGGCTGTTTTACGCACATACGTGCTACATTCTCTTCCTTCTTGAAGAAACGGTCACATGACCACACCTCATCAGTATGGCAACCTCCCAGGGAAATGAAAAGAAGCCAATTTCAGACACATTCTAGTGGAGTGACCCACAGGTACCCATTCACACACTCCTTCATCAAATTCAGGTAGAACAGGAAGCAATTAATCTCAAAGTGTGCAGGTCCCCTGGACCGTAGTATGGTCAGTGAGTTCTTGAGTGTGTTTGTTTAGAGAGAACCCACCATCATCCCATGCCAAGATTGCTACGCGGCAGTTTGACTTTGAAACCCCTGGTCATTGACGTCAAAGCTGGAATTTCGGAAGGAGAAATGCTTCGCAGCCAAAGCAACAACAACACAACAACATCACGGACTCATTCCACACGACAGGACAAACGGACGTAAAGCCAGTTGGTCTTGGCTTGGGATCACACACCCCCACACATCCGCCAATATACCTGACCATTTTGAGCAAAAGAATTCATCTAATAACGTATCTCCAATTTAATCCGAGCCTTGCAGTCTAAATACAGGAAATCTCAAATTGTTCCCTGACATTCAGAAGCGCACAGAGGGAGGAAATCAGGACATGCTCCGTGCAACTTTAAACAAGTCATACAAACAACACGCATCTTCACTGACCTTTGCAGGTCTTGCCGTCGGGTTGAAGGGTGAAGCCAGCCGGACAACTGCAGCGCACCCCGGTGGCCGTGTCCTTGCAGGTGCGATCGCAACCTCCATTGTTCACCGCACAGGTCTCTGGGTAAATAAACACACAGGATGGGACAGACAGAGGAAGTAAGGTAGCATAAACACAATTAGAAATCAATTTTGAACAGTTTTTTGAAGGTACTATGCATGGTTAACTAAGAACTAAGTGAGGATATGCAGTTGTTTTGAGAGCTAGGCTTGACCGCAACTATTTTTTGGGGGGAAAGGTAAATGTAAATAATGAATCCCAATGAATGCAGTTGGTAGTTTATAAGGAATCACAAAACTAATACGGCACTTTGGCCTTGAACTTAGAAGATGACAAGGTTCGTGACAGACATAAAACAAATGCTGCACGAAAAAAGCTGGATTTTAAATTATTTTTGATAACACCATCCCTCTGCCCTTCCTTAAGCCAAAAATAAAGACTTCCTTGGCTACTTTGTCAGTCAAAATGTGAAATAAAAAAGACAAAAGAAAAGAGTCTTTTCCTGAGGATAAAGTTAATAGAAGAGAAATCAGAAAACGGACAGCGTTTCTGAAGGTGGAGGGTGGAAAGCGGAGGGTGAGCCGGTTAGTCTTGTCACATGAATGACTGTGGAGAGAAAGTCAAAATAAGCAGTTCAACTGGAAAACATTGTGTTTTACTTGCATTCAGATGCAAAGACTGCTATGGAGGCATGAATATGAACATTTTTTGTTTATTAAAACTTAATAATAAAATTTTTAAAAACTCAGATGAGAGTTCTAGCTGCTAAAATATCTTATATGTGATGCCATCACACATTCATTGTGTTCAAATATGAAACATTGATTTATTGACCATTTTAGGCAAAAAAAAAAACAGCCACATATTTGCACAACGAGACAATTTAAAGTTTTGTCAGTAGTCCTGCCCACTGTGAAATCTCATTGGTCCAAACTCTCACTCCACATAACTATATTAAACATCAGATAAGCTCTGATTGGACCAGATATCCTACTCGTAATCACACCTGGTTAGTACACTGTGTCGGATTCTCCAGGTCATGTTGGGAGCCACGGGATCTTGCTTGCTTTTGTTGACCACACAGTCAAAGACAAAGGCCCACAGGCAATTTGGTTGAGGACACAAAAGAGTAAAGGCATAGAAGATCTCCATCTTCAACAGAACGTTTTTTTTCTTCTGTGGGATGGGGGAGTGGGTGAAGTGGCTTTCTGTTAATGATTTATTAAGCATGTCAAAGACCCTGTTATTAGAGTCTAATGCTATGGGCTTTTCAACTGCTCCAAGAACAGCTGGACTGTCTTTTGCCCAGGGACATGTACATGGGATGCGTGTACGCACAAACAGAGTTTGATTAAGTTAGCTGTGAACAGGGTCGTCACCAGAATATACAGTATAGAATGGGGGGGCATTTAGTTTTCATAGGGGGGAAGACATCTTTATGATCCGAGAAAAAGACTTTCACCAAAACAATAACATCCCATATTATTACTGAAATAGACCAAGTTCTATATTAACACCAAAAAAACAAGATAGTCCATCCTACAAATTACACCAAAACCCTTTTGCATTATGCCTATATACTTTGTAAACATGAGGCACAAAAGCTTTTCAATTCCTCCAACAACACAATGATAAAAACTATACATACCAAATAGCATCTGTAGCATATTGATGTGTAACAAGTACACTTTGAGTGTACACTCACCATTAAAATAGTTGAAGGCGGCGAGTCTCCAAGTGATAGTCCTTTCTAAATATAGTTCCATTTTGTGTAATAATGCGTTAAATATGAATTTTCTGATCATAGGTGAAGGGTGAACCAACTCCAGGGAAAGTCTAAGAAGATGCGCTTCCCATTTAAAAACACATTTAAGTAAATTTTCCTTGAAATAGTTTTAAGTTACTTGACACCACACAACCTCCCAACATAAACACCGCTGATAAATTATTTGTTAACAAAGCGTCTACATTTACAAACCACTGTTAATTTTAACAGATTACTTACTAGGGCTGGGACAATATTATTGATGCATCATGATTTGTGGATCGTTTCTAGTATTTTCCGAATGCATCGCAAATCGATTCTGAGCTTAGTTTTTAACAGCAGATGGCGCTCTAGGCTATTTTTAACCGCATGTTCAAATGCTCACGAAGAAGAGCGCTCGTGCATTCGGCTGAGTCTGAGAAAGTACTTGCACCTCAAAATGATTTTATGTGCAAGATTAATGTGAACAGCCCACTGCAAACACCCTTGTAATTCACTTCAACCTTTTCGAACTTTGTAAGGAAGCAGATAACGTCTGTTTCTAAAGCACGCAGTGCCATGTGCTGTTGAAAACTAAGCTCAGAATTGATTCAAGAGAGAATCACGATACATATGGAAAATATCAGAATCGATCCAGAATCAGTTCTCGATTCGCGATGCATCGATGTATTGTTACATACTGTACGTGGGACTTGGCATCTCAGAAAGCGTGCAAAGGGAGCTCCCTATATAATCACTTAAAAGCTGTCACTCATCTTAGTTCATCGCGATCTCAAGCAGTTCTGTTACAATAAATTAAGCTGATGCAATGAATCTCTTATTTACGTAATTGTTTGTTATAATGAGAGGATATTTGCAAGTGTGCAAAACCACTCACCGCTCAAAACGCCAGTGCTAACTTAAACACCTCTGATTGGTCATTGCATTCAAGAAATCAACAGATATGTTTGTGATTGGCTACATTTCTCAAAGCTGCAAAAACACATTGTAAACAAGATGCTTCGTTATGGAATACGAATGGCCAATCCACAGAAATAAGGTTTGCTGAATGACCATACAATTGGAGGGGGGGGGGGGGGAGGCATAGCCCCACAATGCCCCCCCTTGGCGACGGGCCTGGCTGTGAATGACTGCACCAAAAGTTCTCGAAAACGGGTGTGGTAACTCTAAATGGGCGTGACTTTCTGATTGATGGATTTGTATGTTTATATATCTCTCCACAACGAAAGATGAAGATTCCTCAGACATCTTGATCGTGTTTCCCGGGCTCGTTTTGGCAAATGGCCAGATAAAACTAAAACGAGAGATTTTGACTGAACGTCCCACTGCTGAAAAGAAGCCCTTCTTTGGGAGTTGGAGGAAACCACATAGACCTTCCACACATCTAGAGCGCTGGTGCCTACAACAACTTTCAGATAAAGTGGTAAGTCCAGACTTGAGCCGAGAGACAGCTGCCCAGAGGTGTGTGACGTTTATTTGGATCACGCTCCGGAGGTCAACGAATCAGAGATCAGCCCCTTTCCACATGTGCCCGACACATGGCAGTTTATTTAGATCAAATTCCTTCAATTCCCCCCTGCTGCTAAGTGACCACCTTTTCAAAACACCTCTTTGTGTTTGGTGTCTCGCCTTCTCTTCTTCTCCAGTCTCTGGGTTTCCCATCATGCCTGGGTACAATAGCAGCTTTCTTTCTGACACCGACTTTCCAGTTTAATATGTCAGGATCGGTCACATCCTGGTGCTGTTGGCCCCAGCTGTGACAGGAGGGCAGGATGAAGCGGGAACACCGAGTGTCAAATCTAGCGTTCTCCTGTGGCATAGAACACACACACTTGCACAAACACTCACATGCAAAGCCAAGCTACTTGTGTGAATCTGTCATAACGGGCCCATTTGTGCATTATGAAACTTGGAATATGATCTTAGACGGGAGAAATAATGAGGTCAGTGAGTAAGATGGTGATGACATCACATGTGACTCTCAAAACTCTTCACAGTTCCTCTCCATACAGATCAAGTGCTACATATACTGTATAGGGAAGAAATGAATGAAATCTCAGCTCAAGGGGGGCAGCAAACTCAAACTGAAATGAGGTAGAAACAGAGGAGAGTTAACATTTGGTCTTTCTTCAGTGCAGCTACTACAGGGAGGAGAAAGTAATTCAAAAACCAAAGACGCTATGATAAAAATCAAGGAAAGTGATAAAGGGTGAAAGACAGAAAAAAAAAAAAAAAATCTGCATCTTCAGGTTCCTGGGTGTACCTAAAACTGTCAAAAGCAACCAGTAGTAAGAGATGTATGAACTGAAAACTGGACTGATTATGATTTGGCTAAATATTTTTTAACCTGATAGAATTGTTTTTGTCACAAACATAACTTATTTTTAAGTTATTATAATAATTCACCACTTATATGATAAAAACATACGTATATTCTTTAGTCACAACCAAAAAAAACTAGCCTTCTATACCCCATAGTTTAAAAAAGGTGTCTAGTCTGTCCTCCCAAATACTTTACAAACAGTTTTTCTGCCATACAAAGGCAGATCTGTTGTCTGTCTGACCACATCTTGGCCTTGGTTCATGAATTCAAGGATAAATGGCTAAATGGCTGATATATTTCTGAGGTTCGAGGTTTCTGAGTTATCTTCTCTCTCTTAGGAGAGCTAACTGTAGCAGATGGACTGGAAACTAAAATAATATTCTGCATTTCTGTTCCGCACCCTGAAACAATCATTCCTCCATTAAAGACACATTAAAGTCAACACAAAATCAAAAATGACCCTATTTACTTTCAGAATACATGTTCCTGGTCTTAAAGGGTTAGTTCACCCAAAAAAATGAAATTTCTGTCATTAATTACTCACCCTCATGTCATTCCACACCCGTAAGACCTTAGTTCATTTTCGGAACACAAATTAAGGTATTTTTGATGAAATCCGTGAGCTTTCTGGCCAACTGAAGACTGCAATGTTATTACCGCTTTCAAGGCCCAGAAAGGTAGTAAAGACATCGTTAAAATAGTCCATGTGGCTACAGTGGTTCAACCTTAATGTTATGAAGCGACAAGAATACTTTTTGTGTGCAAAAACAAAACAAAAATAACGACTTTATTTAACAATTTCTTCTCTTCTATGTCAGTCTCCTACGCTGTTGATGTTGTAAACACAGTGCAGCGCTTCCGAGTTCTAAGTCAGAACGCCGGCTCAGTATTGGCTGATGCTGTACACTGACGCAGGAGCTGACCAATAATGAGCCAGCGGTCTAATGTAGAACCCGGAAGCGTTTTCAACAACATCAACAGCGTAGGAGATTGACAGGGAAGAAAAGAAATTGTTGAATAAAGTCATTATTTGTGTTTGTTTATTGCGCACAAAAATTATTATCGTCGCTTCATAACATTAAGGTTGAGCCACTGTAGTCACATGGACTATTTCAATGATGTCTTTACTACCTTTCTGAGCCTTGGTTATGAAATTGCTATGTATAGGGAGGTCAGAAACTCTGGGATTTGGAAGCGGTAATAACGTTGCAGTCTATCAGTTGGCCAGAAAGCTCACAGATTTCATCAAAAATACGTGATTTGTGTTCCAAAGATGAACGAAGGTCTTACAGGTTTGGAACAACATGAGAGTGAGTAATTAATGACAGAAATTTCATTTTTGGGTGAACTAACCCTTTAATGTGAATGATTCATCAATGCACACTATTATTATATTAAAAAGTGTCCAATAGAAAAACTTGCTTTGCCTCTACAATTCTCTTTTTCAGTCAAGGGATCAATAAATACACCTTTATAGAGGCAAAAGTCATATCTTTCCATTGACAACCATTTAGTAATAAAAAAATATTGCATTTTTTTTGCAACATATAAATGTCAAAAAAGTGTCCATTTTGGTATGTAACACCCATTTTCTCATGACCATTTGATAAAATGGTCAAACCCTACATTTTTCTCATTGAATCTTGTTTAATTGGAACCAACATTACATTACGAAAGTAAAACAGGTTTGTCATTTCATGTTAACTTTAAAATAGGAAGAGCATGGAGACATTTCTAATGGTGAGCAAATTTACAGAAACTAAGTTTATGGAGTGCAGATGACAGAAGGTAAATGTGGGCAGATGATAAATGCCAATGTTTAATTTTTAAGAACACATACTATTAATAGAGCGTAAAAAATGATGTCAGGCATCTTCCGCAGTGGTACACCACAGCCCACAGCATCCTATGATGTGGAACGGTCTGGACCAACCCTCATGTCATTCTTCCTCCATAAAAACTGGCCATTATTTGTTCAGTATTCAGCCCACAAATGTTCCTCCAGTTCAACTAATCATTGTCTAAAACGGTCCAATTACAACTAAAGTTGAAGTCATAGAGTGAAATGTTCAACTGGAAAAGCGGGGATTGGTTTATTATCCAGTGTAGAGCAATCCAGTGTTGTTTTTGTTGCCGTCTTTGGAAAATGGGAGTGGATGGAAGCGGTCAGTTGTTAGTTGTGTTGTTTTTGTCAAATAGAGAGAAGAGACGGCGGCGCTGAAGACAGTTTAGGGAGAGAGCAAAAGGAACCTTGTCATGTTTGAAAGGACATTTCTCTAATTTGTAGGAGGGTCAGACACAGAAATATCGAACCAGTGACCTCAGGGGGAAGGGCAAAGGAAAGGAAAGCAACTCAAACAAACTAAAGGACAGAAAGAAACGAGGGGGTAGAAGCACAAGCGCCATGGCAACACATAGAAAGAGGAAGAAAAGAGTTACCCATAAGTAGACGACGTTTCACCCGCTTGTCCACATCAGCTACTGACGTGGTATTGAATTCAGAGCTCTCAATTGCAGCCTCATCTTTCTCTAAAACACAAGTGACAGGGGACAAACAGGGAGGAGTAGGTTAATGAGAAGCCCAATGTCCATCGCCCGCACAGACAGCCCCGCTACAGGCCGACCCGCCTCTGGCGACACGTGGACGCCTGGACGCGGGCTGCCTGACCACCTTGGCGTTTGAGCCCAAACCAAAGCCAAGAGGCGTAAAGCCATGAAGAAGCGCAAATAACCCTGTTAGAGTGTTAATCACATGAACAAATAGATAAATAAAAGAATATCAAGATCTCCCGAAATAGGGGGGAAAACGAACATGGGGACGTGGGAGGAGCTTAATAAAAGGGGGACAGGGATTGGACGGGGGGGGCTGAGATTGACAATAAGAAGCTGTTTCCGTTGTAGTTCGTCTTCCATATCAAACGGCCACTTGTTTACCTCAGTGACAGAGAGGACGAGCAGTGGAGGAGGGAGAGAGAGAGAGAGAGACAAGGGATACAGAAAAATAAGAATGGATACAAGTCAAAAGACAAACTGCATGATAATGAGATGACGACAAAACAGGACACTCAGTGACAGAGACGGAGCTGAAAGGAAGATGACACGAGAAGGATGGAGGTCTCATGGTGGGGTCCATGAGAGGAAGGTGGGGCATGCCGAGAGGTGGATGAATGACAGAGTCTGGGGCAGCGCTGGTTGCCTGTTTGTCTATGGAACACATTACAACTGGCTTGGACAGTCGAGTCAATGCAGAAAACCACTTTCCGAGCGTAGGGATTTGCCAGGCGAGTGTTGTGAGGTGGGTAATGGCTTCTGAGCATGCAGATACAAGCACAGAATTGGTGTTAGAGTGGAAGGGGCGGAGCTCTGGGCCAATCCTGAATGGGTGGAGGGCCAATCAGGATGTGGATGCTTGCCTTAAAGGGACAGTTCACCCAAAAATGACAGTTCATGGTGTTCCTAACCAGTTTGACTTTCTTAGATATGTTCACGCTGCTTAAATGAAAGGGGACAGAGACTGTTAAGCTCTTAGAAGACAAAAACGCACCATAAAAGTAGCCCATGTAAGTTTTCTGAAGTGGTGTGATGAAAATGGCTAAATTTAAGTCGCAATTTGCTGAAAGTATTCTTATGGTGCTTTTGCAACTCGGCTTGGCACGGCACGGTATGGCTTGGCTCACTTTACTTTCGGTTTGCTTTTGCACTGCAGTTTAATACCGCTTACTGATTTTGACCCCTTGACGCCACAAGTGTTGCTGGTATTGTCCATAAATAGTTTAGTACCACCTGAAAGTGGATGGGATTATAGAGTGATCATTATAGTTGCACCTAGTGTTGTAGTACTTGAGAGTGGTCTTGGTCTCGAGACCAGTCTTAAGACCATTTTTTGAAGGTCTTGGTCTTGTCTTGGACTCGGTCTTGTCTTGGTCTCAGACTAAAAAGACTCAGGATTTTATTTCAAGACCACAACTACGGGGATATCGCTAAATTGCTGTTGCATTGTCTGATTTCTTTGTTAACATCATTAATTTGATTGGAGTTTTTCAATTGATTACCGTTTTTCAATTGATTGGTAACAACTCTATAAAGTGTCTTATTATTCTAATTGTAATTATTGATTAAAAATAAGACATTTCTCAGGCAGTAAATGTGGATCTTTCAGATGAATTTGAGGAGTGCTAGTCTGGTCTTGGTCATGACTCGTTCTCGACTTGCCTTGGTCTTGTCTTGGTCTCAACCCCCCAAATTCTTGATCTTGGTCTTGACTTGGTCTCGGTTTAGGTGGTCTTGACTACAACACTATGCCGCCTCTACTGCCGTGGATCCGCTCCTCGGCTATGAATGAGAGAAACGTCTGCACCTCGTCTACTGACCACAATACAGCCATTTCTTTTTTTCCAAGTTGCGTGGCCGTTTAAAGCAAGTCGTTTAAAAAAAGTTGTGCGAACAAATGATACTGTGGTGGCTGTTACCGACTTTTTAAATCTAGCAGGTTTGGTGTCTCGTGTTTCAAATCCAGTGATGCTGGTAGTGGCGATTCTCTCTGACCAATCAGTGATCTGCAGTGTTTACACGTCACATATCGGTACGGCTCGCCTGAACCGAGGTGGTACTATTTAAGCGAGCCGTACCGTGCCATATTGAGCGGTACCATGTGATGGAAAAGTGCCAAAAAGTGAGCCGTACCGAGCCGTACCATGCAGTGGAAAAGCATCATTATTTGCATTTGCATACGTTCAAATATGGTGCGATAAGATGCATCACACCAGGTTTAATGTCGCTGACATGGTCAACATGTACTGGTGTGCCATATTTGAATCTACGAGGTCAAAAATTTGAAGCCATATTATAACTTTGTGTGAGGAATGGGCCAAAATTTAAGCCGCTATTTGCTAAAAGTCATCTTATTTGTGTTCGCATACATTCAAATATGGCGTATCATATTTGATGATGTACCATATTTTAACGTAAAAGTCAAAATTGAAATTGCAGACTAGTTTTATGGTGCTTTTTTGTCAATTTTGGAGCTTGACCGCATTTATTTACTTATATTGTATGGAATAAAAAAGCAGCATGAAAAATCTTCCTAACATCTCCTTTTGAAGTCATACAGGTTTTGAATGACTTAAGGGTAAGTAAATGATTTTTTTTTATATGTGGGTGAACACTTCCTTTAAGATCAGGCACTGAAAGTCTGTTTGTCCTCCCCTCTTTAGTCACAGATTGGACTAATGTGCGTGTTTACAGAAATCTGTCTGTACTATTTGTGTGTTTATGATTTGCATGTATACAGACTTGGCTCTGACTGGCCTCTTTAGAGGACTCCACCAATCAGAGGCTGGAGTGAGTGTGATGTCACAGAGAAAGTAAATAAATAAATAAGCAAAGGACAAAATAATCAATAATCCACTACCTCTAATGTGACTACAGTAACCATAAAAAGCACAGGGGTTACTATTAATATTTTTAACCAATAAAGAAGGAAAAACAATGAAACAGAAAGATATTTCACACGGACAAAATCATGCAGGCGAATGACAGCTCGTGCGTTAGTGTGAGAGGACAGGAAGTGAGCCGATAAGGGCAAAAGAAGAAAGCGAGAGTGCGGGGTGAAGGAAAACATGCAACTGGCATGAGGAGGAGGAAAGAGGGACGCTCTAAATGAAAAAAAGAGTGACAGATGAGAGAGGAGTGGAGGCCAGTTTTAAATTGTTTAGTGACTCTTTTTATTCAGGGTTGCAGACGGGGTTGGTTCATGCTTGTTGTGGGGGACAAGGACGAGAAGATGCCATTGGCTGGCTGATTTCAGAGAGGTCAGGCAGGGGGCGGGACTGGTGTACAGATTGGCTGGTCAGAGGGGATGTTGTTTTCTGATTGGTGGGGGCTCTACCGCTGATCAGGCTGCAATTGAGAGGTGTGTTTAACCCGTTTTACCCTTTCTTTCTTGCATTCGTTAGTAGATTTGCTTATAAACCACTTTATTCCAGTCAGAATCACTCTTTAAATTGCAGACAAGACAGGCAATCAGTAACTTTCACCAGAGAAGCAGGAGGAAGAGCAGGGAGCCCATGAGACACGAGCGAAAGGGGGATCCTAAGGAGCGCTAAACACAGGGAAAGACCAGACCCACACAGCACAGCTAAACACACAGACCACAGCGAGGGTCCAGAGAGACAGAGAGAGAGGAGGAAGAAAGGAGGAGGGAGACAGGGATGGGGTGGGAGCAGTCTCTACACTCCTCTTCTGGTCCCCGCGGCCGTTTGGTGTCGCTCCGTGGAGGCTGGAAAGGAAGAGTTGATTGAGTTTGACGGGAGAGAGTTTGGCTCCGGGCTCTAAGCTGCCAGAGAGAGACGAACCAATCCAGTGTACGGCAATCAGCAGGTACAACAAAACAGACTTTTGCGTTTATGTTTCTGTGGTCAATGGAAATGTGTGTGTACTGTGTCAGTTGACAGTGTAACGCAAAACATGATTGGTCAGGACACAATTATACAAAATAAAGCTGCTTAACAGTATCATGTTCATTTAAATGATGGTAAATAACTATTTAAAGGGACAGTTCACCCAAAAACCAATATTATGTCATAATTTACACACACTCATGTCATTTCTTAATTACATTCTTCAGAAAGGAAGAATTGACTTTCTTCTAGTGTTGTCAAAAGTACCGACTTCGATACCAAGTTGGTACTGCAATTTTAAAAATGTGACGCTTTGAGCGCTGTTGAGCAGATTCGTAAACACTTCTGATTGGCCATTGTGTTCACACGCTCAAAAGATATGTCTGTGATTGGCTACAACGATCGACGCACGGGAGCGTTTGAAAGCAGACGCCTGCTTTGAAACGTTCCCGTATGCATCTGTGTATGTGCTCGGTGAAGAGCGTCATTGATGTCTAATTGCAACATGTTTTTGAAGCGTTGATCATTGTAGCCAATCACAGATGTATCTGTTGAGTGCGTGAACACAATGGCCAATCAGAGGTGTTTACGAATCTGCTCAACAGCACTCAAAGCATCACATTTTTAAAACTGCAGTACCGACTTGGTACTTTTGACAACACTACCTTCTTCAGAAAACTAAAGATATTTTGAAAAATCTCATACAATAAAAGCCAATGGGGTCCAAAACATCAATGGACAAAAACATCAAAATATCTTACAGGTTTGTAATGACATGATGGAGAGTAAATGAGACTTTCATTTTGGGATAAACTAGCCCTCGAAATGTGTACTTCATTAAAACATTTTGCACAAAATATAGTAAAAGAAGATTTAGTTTCAACTGAATGATTTGAGTTCATCTTACGTGGTTGTACATTAAAGACAAAACAGTAGCATAATAAAAAAAAATTTTTCAACCTCATGAGGGCTGCCATTTTGAGATCACATGACAAGCCTAAAAGTACTCATTTTATCTTGGTAAACTTCCTGTTATTGGACATTTTAGATTGCGGACAAATCAACCACATACGTATGACAAAAAATAATGAGCTTTTGCATCCATGCAACTAATTCCAAGACGACTGACAGATTGGCACAACATAAACAAAAAAATGGCCCATTTAAATATACTTCGGACGTCACTACAGCCACTGGAATATCTTGGCCTGGGTGTGAGGATCTGATTGGTCACACTGCAGTGCGGTAAAACACATGTAACATGGAGTGTAAATGCCTGTGCGCTTCACATGACTGATGACCCTTCACTGGCTCACAAGCCCATGTGAGCCCACTAAACCCACCTGCTACACCAACTACAAAGTCTCTATCCCCACATTTACAACGTTTCAGTCCCAGCTCATGTGCACACACTCTGTCTGGAAGGTTTTTATGCTTACGCACACTTTGAGTAATGATACCAGCTGATCTAAATGTTAAACTTGGGGTGTATGTACTCTCGTAACATAAAGAAACGAATGATGTGGTAGCTGGCCTTCAGTTTGAGGAGTTTGAGGAGACAGCAAAGACTCATGAGAGCCAAATGACATAAAAGAAAGATGCTCTTTGGAAGTTTTTCCTTAACTTAAGCACACATGCTGGCATAAGAAATTGTAAAAGCCAGTCAAACATTGCAGAAGTCATGAGGTTCACCCTAAGAAAACAAGCATAAAAATTAAACTTACCTGCAGTGTCATTTGTCTTCCCGAATTTCAAAAAGAAAGAGTGAGTTGAGAAAGAAAGAAAAACCCTTTTCTTCTTCATTTCTGAAGTATTGCCCCTGGATGCAGCCGTACCCGCATGGCATATAAAGTTTTCCCTTTCGGCAAATATGGCAGAACTCCATGGGCAGACTGGTTGGCTTTTCCACCATTATCAGGATGATGAATGTGTTTTGCACACGGAGAGTTCAGCGATGAAATTTCCATCATCAAGCACATCTTCCCAAACCGACACAAGTACATATATCTCTCTCTCACCCAACCCACCCTTTTCTCCAGCTTATGTACTTTTGCTAGAGCAAAGATACATCAGAAGTCTCATTTTCTGCTCTAATAGTCAAATGGAGCTGCGTGTGTGTGAGAGAATGAGAGCATGAAAGCCAGAAGAGAAGATGAATGACCAAATTAGCTGTGTCACTCCCTGAGTGTCAGAACTAATGGGCTTTTCCATCATTGAATTAGCCACTAACTGCTAAAGCAAGCACTGGAAATTACCGCCATCCCTAAACCACAAGGATTTGATGCTTTCATGGGCTGGGATTTATAGATGAGAAATATGAGGTCAATCTCAGAGTGTTCTTTTCCCGCCATTGTCATTGACGTCAAATTTGTCATATTTGAATGTACGCAGATGCAAATGCAGCCCTTAATTGTTTTAGATAAAATATTCATTTCTCTTTTCCCACATAGAAAAAGTAGGGGTGCACAGATAATTCTGGCCGATACTGATACACCAAAATTTATCTTAAGATTTAAAAAAGTAAAGTAAAAGATATAATTAACTTTAAGTGAGCATTTTATGACCGCAAAGGTAATCTAATTATACACTCTGGTTTAAAACAACCCAAGTTGGGTTGAAAATGGACAAACCCAGAAATTGGGTTGTTTTAACCCAGCGGTTGGGTTAAATGCTTGCCCAACCTCCTGAGTAGTTTTATTTAACTCAACTATTGTTTAAAAATTACTGTATTGCTTGCTTACCCAACATATTCTGGGTTCATTTTAAGTGTGCAATATAGTAATTTTTAAACAATAGTTGAGG
This sequence comes from Ctenopharyngodon idella, assembly GCF_019924925.1. Taxonomy (NCBI): domain Eukaryota; kingdom Metazoa; phylum Chordata; class Actinopteri; order Cypriniformes; family Xenocyprididae; genus Ctenopharyngodon; species Ctenopharyngodon idella. The sequence continues at coordinate 13,273,327 of NC_067223.1, forward strand.
TAAATAAAACTACCCAGCAGGTTGGGCAAACATTTAACCCAACTGCTGGGTCATTACAACCCAATTGCTGGGTTTGCCATTTTTAATCTAACTTGGGTTGTTTTTAACCCGGCATTTTTTAGAGTGAACAATAAACATTTATTAAATTGCTTATTAATAAATGTTCACATTCTGATTATTATTGTTGCCTCTAGTAATTATGTGTCTGATTTTGATTTTGGGTTCATTTTAAGCCAGCCATATAGTAATTTTTAAACAATAGTTGGGTTAAATAAAACTGCTCAGCACGTTGGTCAAACATTTAACCCGACCGCTGGGTTTGTCCATTTTTAACCCAACTTGGTATATTTTTAACCCAGCATTTTTTAGAGTGTAAAAATAGGCAGAAACGTACATGCACAATTAATAAGCAATCTATACAATATACCATGTATCCTTTGAAGTAGCCAATCTCATTTGCATTTGTGTGCATTTAAATATGGAGCATTAAGATCACATCAGATTCATCTGTGAACACAATTGAGATTTGAGACTATTTTTAATGTTTGTAGCTCAACAGCTTCCATTAATTTTCATTATAAGGAAAAGAGACATGCAAATCTCCTTTCATGTTCCACAGAAGACAGAAAGTCATACGGGTTTGGCACAATATGAGTAAATGATGACAGAATTTTCATCTTTGCGCAAACTATCCCTTTAAAGTTTTGCTTACTGAGTGGAGCACGCTACAATTGATATGTCAATGTTTATATATCCCCGAACCACAAGGAAGCAGTTCGTTCCTGGATGCCACATGGGCTGGGGTGTGGGGTGTTCGTCTCTGAGACGTGAGGCCAATCTTTGGGGTTCGCCGTGCCAGAACCCAATGCACTCTCTCACCGCAGCGTACCGGGACCCTCAGTGCGGAAACCGTGATATGGACCATTCGACCGGCCTACAAAGACTTCTTCAACAAACACTCTGTCCAATCTGTCAGAAACAGCCCTGCACTTATAACCCTGGTAAAGCTCACTCACCTCACGCTCATTGTGTAAATACGACAAGGCTGAGGTTTCCATGAAGACCTTTGCTAGAAAAGCTAATCGTATATAAATGACCAGGCAGTGTGTGTTTGTAAGAGAGAAAGTGACTTACCAATGCAGGTCTTGCTGTCCGAATGCAGGGCATATTTCTGATGACATCCACACACGGGCCCCACGTCGGTGTCATCGCACGTGTGTTGGCAACCACCATTTCCATAGTTACATGTCACTGGCAACACACAAGAACTGTGAGGAGGGCTAAAAAGAAAAGTGTTCCACCATGGACACCCCTTTAATCAAGGTACACATGTACACTTCGGTCATGGACAGATGGGGAATAAAAATGCTAAATAAAATGTATATAATATTGTATAGTTACACTCCTAAAAATAAAGGTTCCAAAAGACAGGTTTGCAGCAATGCTACACTCTAAAAATGCTGGGTTAAAAACAACCCAAGTTAGGTTGAAACCCAAGTTGGGTTGTTTTAACACAATAGTTGGGTTAAATAAAACTGACCAGCACGTTGGGCTAATATTTAACCGAACTGCTGTGTTAAAACAACACAATTTGTCCATTTTCAACCCAACTTGGGTTGTTTTTTAACCCAGCATTTTTTAGTGTTCTATGGATGTTAGAGGTTCTTTATAGAACCATCAATGCCAATAAAGAACCTTTATTTTTAAGAGTGTAGCAAAATAAATACGCTTAAGAGGACAAAACACATCCAATACTTTTGTGGATGTCAAAGGCCTTTGGTTGGACAAAGAAAATGTCCAGATATTCCACATCTAATAGGCCTACATTGTGCAATACTTGGACAAACAGGGGTTTCAAGGACTTTGATTTTCCCACTAGTATTAAAAATAGAAGAATGACGAATCATAGATGAAAGTTCTCCAGATGTTCAGGCCAGAGCCACAGCACTATAACTTATACGTCCTTGACAGATCAGTGGCTGAGGTGGTTTGTTTAAGGGGAGATCAGTATTAGAGGACAGACTAAAATCAATCTGTAAACCTGTTGTTTAGCTTTGATGTCACCAGCCGTTTTTCTTTGAGATGTATATTCAGAAGCCACTTGTGGCCAAATGGAAAAACTAAGGGATTTTTCATACCACTTGAAAAGAATCTAAACAAGTGTCATTAACTCGAATGAGATCAATACATACATGATGACATTATAATTTGCATCTACATTAATTATAATTATAATGTGGTCATTTTAAATGTACATCCTTTACTAAAAAGGTTTAGACCTGAAGAAATTAATAGTATTTTTGACAAATGTTTTAAAATGATGTACACTCACATCCAGTCATGACAGTGTTATGGAAAAAACTTTTTTATTCTACATAAGGTTCAATAAAGAGGTTGCCATGTTGAGATCCATGTGACACACATTAAGATTATCAGACGCTTTCAGTTGCAGAATAAAAAAATCAGTCTATGTTTTACTCATTCTCACAGATTTTGTGCTCACACGCACACATAAAGCCGCCTCTCAGTACTAAGTTTTTTTTTCCCACTACTTATTGCATGTAAACAGTCAAATACACACAAAATAATGTCAAAATGCTGGTCTTGGCGTGTATTCGTGTAAACACAGTCAATTATGTTTTAAGTGAACATAAAAAGTTGAGAAAGAAAACGTGCGTCAGGTCTTAAAGTGACAGCAGCCTAATATACCTGCTGCCAAATTATGAGATAATATTAAAAGTATCTATATGGCAGTTTTCCCCCATTGTATCGATGTCAAAACTGTGGCCAGTGAAAATGCTGAGTGGCTAGTAACTTTGGAAAACCATTAGCCACAGTGGCTGGTGAGCAATATATTAATAATTAATATTCAGGTTAGGGGTTACATAACTAACAAAGTACATTTTTCATTTTTAGGAGTCTGAGAGATCGAGGGAGCAATGATATTCATATGATGCTAAGTTAGTACATACATTTGCAGTCACGTTGATTTTCCTCCAGATCAAATCCTGGACGGCATTCACATGCCACACCGCCTTTGGGAGTCTCTCTGCAGATATGGGCACAGCCATGGTCCTTATTCATACAGTTCATCCCGTCTACCAAAAGAAAGACAGAAAGAAAGAGAGAAACCTGAGTTACAGTCATGTAATCTCCCATTACAAACACTCCTCTGACAGGCTCCTGGAGATGAGCGTGTGATTTTTATGAGTGGTGTAAATTAGTTTAATGTTTCTGCCACAGGACCTTTTTTTTTTCACACAGAGAACAACACTGACACCGGTTGACCTGTGGAAGCGCACACAAAGACTCTCTCCACGGACAACATGCTCAGCAAACATCTACAATCCTTTTCTCCTCGTTCATTTTTCCCCCCTTTTCTTCTGAGATTGCAAAATCTCTCCTCCTGTTTCACCCACAGGAATAATTCACCCACAAATGAAAATTCTGTCATTGTTTATTCACCCTCATATCGTTCCAAACCCATATGGCTTTCATTCTTCCAGGGAAGACAAAAAGAGAGATTATGAAGTACATACTGATCGATGTAATTATTGTTATTATAATTATTTATTCTAAAATCATATATTATTATAATTAAATTTCAAACTAGAGATTTCAAGCTGTAAATAAGGGGGGACACCATAAGGTTAAAAACACGAGACAAAAGTCTAGAGATGCGTTTTTGACCTTCTTTAAATGCCACTTCATGTGCGAGACACTGCAAAAGGCACGAGTGCAACGGTTAGTCCATCTTGTACGGATGTGTTTACATTGAAACGCAATGGAAAAGTAGCGTAGTGGAATGGAAAAACACGTTTAATGTGAACATCCCCTAAAAGTATCATAAAAGTGATCCATTCAACTTGTGCACTATATTCCAAATCATCTGACAGCATATGTCGACTATGTGTGAAAAATAGACCAAAATTTAAGCCATTACGCTTATAAATCAAGCATTGCTGTATCAGTATTGTTCTAATTTCAAGACTTTTCAAGACAAGATGATATTTCTTCAGTTCAGCTCTAAGGCTCAACAATTTGATCATATGGACCACTTTTTTTTGGTGATTTTATGGTGCTTTTCTGTGTTTAAAAATCTCAGATTAATGTAATTGCACGGAAAATGACTAGTATATATATATAGAGAGAGAGAGAGAGAGAGAGAGAGTTTTCAGTGTATATATAAGACAGGTCTTTTTCTGTAGAGTTAGGTAAGTTCTCTGCATCTCCTATTATTAGTGGAGTACCTCAGGGCTCTATCTTGGGTCCGCTTCTTTTTAACTTAAATATGCATCCACTGGGGGATATTATTAAGAAGCACAATGTTTCATTTCATTTTTATGCTGATAATACACAGCTGTACCTGCCGTTGAAAGCTGGCGATTCCATTCAGTCTTTGTTGGAATGCATCTAGGACATTAAGAAATGTTTATCGAATAACTTTCTCCAGCTTAATGAGGACAAAACGGAAATAATTGTTTTTGGTCCCCCAAAATTAAGAAGTACTCTCATTAAGGAGCTGGGTAATCATTTCCCCTCAGTTTCCTCCCAGGTTAGGAATCTTGGGGTCATCCTGGACTTTTAACAAATTAATTCTGTTGTTAAGAATAGTTTTTATCAATTGCAGATTATTTCCAAACTTCATTTTTGTCATTCCAAGACTTGGAGAAGGTTATTCATGCTTTTATTACCTCACGCTTAGACTATTGTAACTCATTGTATCTGGGTCTTCCTCAGTCATCGCTTGCATGCCTCCAGATGGTACAAAATGCAGCTGCAAGGCTGCTGACCGGGACAAAGAAATATGTCACCCCAATTTTAGCTATTCTTCATTGGCTCCCGATCTATTTTAGAAATCAGTTTAAAATTCTGTTGTTTGTTTTTAAAGCTCTTAATGATCAAGCTCCATTTAATTTTAAAGATCTTCTTACTCCTCTTTTATCTATTCCTCGCTCCCGTCTAAAAACTGAGGGAGATAGAGCTTTTTCCATTGCCGCCCCCCGTCTATATCTGCCTTGCACCTTCCACTTTTTAAATAAAAATTGAAAACGTATCTCTACTCCCTGGCATTTTAATATTATCATACTCCTGTTTTATTGTCTGTTTTGTTTGGCTTTACTATATATACTTTTTATGTTTCATGACAGAAAGTCATGCGGGTTTTGGACTGACATGACATTGCATAAAATGACAGAATTTTCAATTCAGGAAATGACAAATTTCAATTTGTTCTTTCCTTTTTCTCTGATCTCATAAGTAGAGTACAACAGTTATCTAACACAGCATCTCTCACCGTCCTGAGTGAATCCTCTAAGTTTCCTAAATAAAATGATAACATAAAAGCCCGGAATAAAAGAGGCAGACAAGAAATGACAGAAAGGAACTGTTGGGCTTCTCTAATGGACATCCTCCTCATCTTCAGGCCAAACAATGAGCAAAGAATGTGTATGTACACAAAAGCAAGTCTCCGTGGAAACACGGCGGGTTCTTGCATCTCTGCCCCCTTTGTAGCCTCTTCAGAAGCACTAAGTGCTCTCAGGACAGAGCCTAAAGTGGGCTGCTTTTCTGTCGGCGTCCCAGAGGACACCTTGATGTGCCTAATTAACGTGGACTCTGGAGAGGTCATCAAACCTTTAAACGACAAAGAAATCTGCCACATTTCTCACCCAACAGTGTGAGAGTGTGAAGTACTATGAAACATTTTAAACACCATTACTCTAGGTCAGTGATTGGCAGACTAATATAGTGTGAGACTTGATTGGGCTGCACAGGGTTTGGTGGGGTTTTAACTGTAAGTGTTGGAGATCAAATAAGACCTTCTGCCTGGCTAGTTTTAAATATGCCATACAGCTGTCACAAGAACACAGACAGGAAAGGAAACAAAATATTGACCCCTTTCACCTCAGACTGTCGTTCCTCCATTTGTGTATATCCACAGCAGCACTCAGGAAAAATGTGAGAGAAAATGGCAATTATGGGAAATTTTAAGTGAGTGCTTGTGATGGAAAAAGACAGCAGGCTCATGCACATACCTGTGTTCAATATCAGTATACACTCTGTGTGTGCATGCGCTCTGTTACCCATAAACCCACCACTTAAAATAAGTGCTCTAAAAGCCCCAAATGCAATGTCAAAAGGGAAGCCACCTTTTAAAGTCTAAGGTATAATAATTTATACACCAATTACAGTACAGCTTAACCCAGCATTTCTTCTGGCCTGACAAAACAGTCTCAGATGTCCATAGATGGAGAGAATAGGATAGAATCTGTCTTTGTAGCTCTGAATGTCAACGTAATGAGGATAAATATGAAATAAAGACCTCTGAAGACAGCCCCCATATCCGACAACTCTTTATAAGGGTGGAAAAATTTTGTTTTAGCCCAGTGGCTTAAAGGGAACCTATAATGCCCCTTTTAAAAGATGTAAGAAGTTTCTGGTGTCCCCAGAATGTGTCTGTGAAGTTTCAGCGCTAAATACCCCACAGATCATTTATCATAGCTTGTCAAATTTGCCCCTATTTGGGTGTGAGCAAAAACACGCTGTTTTTGTGTGTGTCCCTTTAAATGCAAATGAGCTGCTACTCCCGGCCTCCTTTCCAGAAGAGGGCGGAGCTTTAACAGCTCACGCTTCGGTTGCTCAACAACAACAAAGCTGGAGAATCTCACGCAGCCAAAATGACGATTGTCAGTAACGGTGTTCAGCCTGTGGGATGTAGAATAAGGTCATGTGGAATAAGGCATTAATATGTGCTTTATAAGTACTAATAACAGCAAATTTTCTAGTAATATGCAAGCTAATAAGCAACTAGTTAAAAGTGAGAACTGTTCCACATACTTAAGTGTTACCAATATTATTAATTTTAAAAATGATTACAATATGACACCTGTAATAGTCTTGCTAACAGGAATTGATTAACTGTTCTCCAAAGTTACAGTAAAATATTGGTTACTAGCTTGTGTGGCAAAGTTTGAAAAGTCTGTCATTTTATGTAACAAATGAATTTCAGTAAAAACCAGTTAACTATATATAAGCGCACATACACAAACACAGCCACAGGCCCCCTTTTTCCCATCTCTTGTAAATGCCATTTTAATTGAAATCTGTCAGACTTTCAATCTCACTCCAAATGCACGATGCTATAGGTACTAAGCCATGAATTTCAATGAGGCTCTTTTTTCACCAGCAACCATTGATGTCCTTCAACTGAAAACAGCCTTTTCCAAAAACCCTCCCCAATCTCTTCTTCAAACACAAGCTTTCTTAACAGCTTGTCACAAGTTCTCTCTCACTCTCTTGCTCTCTCTCTCTCTCTCCCTGCACACACACACACACACACACTCAAGCTTATTAATTACGGTTAACATTAAAGTGGGCCTTTTTCTGGAACCTTCCCCAGCTAACCCAGTGACCCTTAATGATGTCACTGTGACTGGAGAAAAAGACAGTATTCTGGTGTCTATGTGCGTTTCCATTCTCTCTCTTCTTCTGTCTCTCCCTCAACCTGAAGGTTTACAAAGAGCTGGTGATCATACACTGAAGCAAACATACACACTTTAGTCTTTACACCTCTATTCTGACATAATGCAGCTGATTTCTTCAGTGAGAAAAGAGTCAGATAGCAAAAGTGAGAGAAAGAAAATCTGAAAAACAAACAAACAAAAAACAGCTGGACATGGATCAGGACACCTCTAATCTTGCACACCTCTACCAACCAGGGATGGACTGGAAAAAAAAATACAGCCTATGATCTATACCAGTCCATAGCCAGCTGTATTAACTAGTTGACATATATATATATATACACACACACACACACACACGCACATATATATATATATATATATATTAAAGAAATTTAAAATATGTTATATATTCATATATTACACTCTAAAAAATGCTGGGTTAAAAACAACTGAAGTTGGGTTAAATATAGACAAACCCAGCGATGAGGTTGTTTTGACCAAACAGTTGGGTTAAATGTTTGATGAACCTGCTGGGTAGTTTTATTTAACTCAACTATTGTTTAAAATTTACTATATGGCTGGCTTAAAATGAACCCAAAATAGGTTGGAAATTCATTTATTAAACATATTAATAAATGTTAAATTTCAGTTAATTTTAAGTGAGTAATTTTAGTAATTTTTAAACAATAGCTGATTTAAATAAAACTACCCAGAAGGGTGGGTCAAACATTTAACCCAACCACTGGGTCGAAACAACTCAATCACTGGGTTTGTCCATATTTATCCCAACTTGAGTTATTAAGTGATTCATTGAGTGATGACTGACCATTAGTGGTGAACACCTGCTGTTAACAAGCAGAATTATTGAAGGAAAGAGTCACCATTATGGTTATCAGTATTTGCTTTAGTTGGGCTCTTGACTTTTAGTCTTAGATTGTGCTTGGCTGTTGTAACTAAGTTATAGCAGCCAGACAAGCCAAGAGAAAATAGTCAAGACCTCAACTAAAGCTAAAACTGATCACCATAATGGTGACTTAAAATGGTGACTGTTTCCTTCAGTGATTCCGCTTATTAACATCAGGTGTCTTCACTAATGCTCAATCATCACTCAGTTAATCACTTTATCTCATTAACTTCAACACTGCTACAGAGTTAATTTTAACACTCTTTAGTGTGGACTCAAATAAACTCTGAGGAGTGTTAATTTAACACTGGGAGTTTTGCTGTGCAGTCTGAATATATAATACACAAACTAAACTGATCCAGTTCACAAACTCAATGCTCCAGTTGCAGCGGATTATCAGTGCAATGCGACTTAAATGAGCTGTATGACTTTAGAAGACTTAGAAATGTACTACATAAGTCAAATGGATAATTTCCCCTTTGGGGTGAGAAGTCCCTTTAAATGAGTCAGCTTCAGAACGTTTTCTTCCTTTAAATCTTTCTATATTTGCTTTGTATATTTAAACAAGTTTTGACAGCTGGCCCTCAAGTCAAGGGAAAAGTTCCGGTTCTCCTTATAGCCAGTCCATCCCTCCTACCAACATGACTCCACCTGCCACAGTCAAACTACATCTTGAACTGTAAGGGAAAAGACAGAGAGAAAACTATAAAAACAGAGCAAAAGAGGAAACGCAGCAGCTCATGAAGGTTACTTCACCTCAAAAGCTAATATTTAATCACAGTATTTATAACCAGCGGAAGACGGTGGGCAAGACCTTCAGTGCCCACTTGCTGTCAGCACCTCAGCAGTATATGTGCATGTGTTTGTAAGTGAGTGTGTGTGTTTGGTACAGTTCAATCAAAGTTCTTCCACCCTAAAACTGGCCTAGAGAAAGTTTTAGCCATGAGAGGACTGTAATAGTTTTTCCAACATGCTACTCAAAACTCTTCATTTAAAGAGTCGTAAGTCATTCACCATTTTCATGTAAAAAAACAAACAAAAAAAAACATCATCACTAGGACTACAAGCACAAATACGCACATGCTCGTGCCCTTTGACCTCTGCCGTGACCCTGCAGGATTCCACCGTCTGAGCAGGATGTTTGCTAGGGACTCGGGACAGGAGCTGGTGGCCGTGTGCGAGTGAAAGGTCTAAGACACTTTACTTACATGTCCACACACACACACACACACACACGTTGGATGTTTTATGGGGACATTTCATAGACATAATGATTTTTATACTGTACAAACTGTATATTCTGTCCCCTAACACTAATCCTACCCATCACAGAAAACTCTGCATATTAAAAAAACATAATTTTGTATGATTTTTTTCTCATGGGGACCAAAAAAAATGTCCCCACAAGGTCAAAATTTACTAGTATTACTATACTATTAATATATTTGATATTATAATATGGTTTTGCACTTTGCATGTGTTTTTTTCAAAACATTCCTTATTGAAACAGACCCCTGTTTCATAAAAGTGTAGGATTTGTCCCCTTTAAGAAAGGTCTTACTCTAATCTTACCAGAATCTAATGCTCGTGTGCAGATGTGATAATGTGTCTCTATTGGTGTGTACAGAATGTGTGAAAAGGACTGTAGTTGTGTGTGCGTGTGTGCATGTGAGTTTAGGTCGTATTCCTGTCATGTGCTCATAAATCATCAGCCTGCATTTCTCAACCAGCGTCTGAACTGTAGGGGTGGCGCCGAGGTGAGCCAATGCATTAATGATTTTCTCCCGACGGAGAAAGAGAGAGAAAGAGAGAAAGAGAGAGAGACAGGTAGGTAGACCTGAAGCCTGTCATATCACACAGAATAGGCAGAATTCACATTTTTAATAGGACTTTTTTGTTCCTTTGGGAGCTTGACAGATGTGGTCACTATGTACAGTTCAATTTCAAAATTTCTCCTCTTGTTTTTTACAGGAAAAAATAACAGCATGCAGGTTTGGAACGACATGAGGGTGAGTAAATAATGACAGGATTTTCATTTTTGGGTGAATTATTCCTTTAAATATTTAGGAAAGGTTCTGATTCATTCACACTACACTGCCAAACCCATTGGTTACTTCTACCATTCCGAGTCCAGACTGTTGGCTGGGCACAAAAAAAGTAAAGTCCTAATTTACAACCCACCAACAATCGCCAGGATTTCAGCGGTTGAGAAGAATTTACAAGGTTATTATTTTCACAACATGTGGTGACATCTTGTGCCATATTTAAAATCCCATCAGGAGCCAGGGCTTGATTTTCAAACTGGACAGCTCTGGCCAGAAGTACACTCAACAGCACCATCAGATCTTCAGAAAATTCATGTAAAGTCAGATGGAGCTTGACCAGGGCCGGAAAGGTTCCAGAGAAAAAAAAAAAAAAAATAAACAAAATAAAATGCAAGCGAGTGGGCTGATACTGCAATAAAAAATGAATCTACAGTCTGTTTCCATCCAGAGCGGGAATAGAGATGACAGAGAGTGAAGGGTTTACATCCACTAGGTTAGGCTGCTCTGACTCCTTCATCAGTGGCACTGGGCCATTTGGAGCAGAAACTCAATTTATAACTGTGTAAACTAAACAGGGTTCCAAAAAAACAATAGTCACCCTTTCCCAGGAATGTTTGAGACACAGCTATAAAAAAAAGATTAATGAAGAAAAAAATAACAATAATGGAAAAACATCCCTGACGACTATCAGGCTTTATTGTTTCCTTCTGTGTGTGTACTTGTGTATATGTGCTTTACTATTTCAATTCTCACTGAGACAGACAGACAGACCGATAGACTCATAGAGAGATGGATGGATGGATAGAAAGAGGGATAGACAGATTGAGGCATGATAGATAGACAGGCAGATTGAGGGATGGATAGGCAGACAGGTAGATAAATAGATTTACGGAAGGATAGACAGACTGACTGATGGATAGACGGATAGATGGATGGATGGACAGAAGGATAGAGAGATAGACTGATGGATAGACAGATTGATGGATGGATAGACAGACGGGTGGATAAATAGATTTAGGGATGGATAGACAGATTGACTGATGGATAGACAGAGAGGTAGATAAATAGATTTACAGATGATAGACAGATTGATGGATAGACGGATAGATGGGTAGACAGAAGGATAGAGAGAAAGACTGATGGATAGACAGACTGAGGCATGGATAGATAGACAGGTAGACGGATAGACAGATTGAGGGATGGATAGACAGACGGGAAGATAAATAGATTTACGGATGGATAGACAGACTGACTGATGGATAGACAGATAGATGGATGGACAGAAGGATAGAGAGATTGTTACGATATTCCGCATCTGTCTTTTCTGTGTGGAGTTTTTTTTTAAAGTGTCTGTGCAGGGATTGGTTGCTGCAGAGAAAATGTCATTGGCTGAGCCTGCGGTTGCTCCGTTTAAAAAGGGCGGTGCTCCTGGAAGATGGCGAGCTCGTTCTGGCGTTGGCCTTCTGGTGTGAGGAGCTCCGGATTCTTTCTCCCGTCGGCAGATCTCGAACCACTTGTTTTTTGTAAACTGTTCCTGTTTTTGTTGTGAAGTGATTTAACTAAGTTTCTGTTTATGCTTTAGGAGCGTAGGGGTGTCCTGCCATTTATTTTGACTTTGTTTGCGATTTGTTTATTTAAGGGAGTTAGGGAAGTGGATTGTTGTTTCTTTTGTTAGGACATTTATTTATGTGTTATTTTGTTTGTTGTTTTGGCCTTGGGGCACCCTGAAGTTATTGCTCCTTTATTTAATTTTCTTTATTCCACTTTAATAAATCATTTGTGGCTCTTATTTTGATGTCTGTGGTGATCTGTCGGCTGGAGTCGGTTTCCTCGTTTACCACCAAACTCACGTCAGCCCCTTTTCTTATTAGAACGAGGCGTAACAGAGATAGATGGATGGATAGACAGATTGAGGCATGGATAGACAGATAGGCAGAGGGATAGACAGACTGATGGATGGATGGATAGACAGACAGGCAGACGGATAGAAAGATTGAGGGATGATAGACAGACAGGTGGATAAATAGAGATAGGGGTGGATAGACAGATGGGTGGATAAATAGATTTAGGGATGGATAGACAGACGGATAGACAGATTGACTGATGGATAGACAGAGAGGTAGATAAATAGATTTACAGATGATAGACAGATTGATGGATAGACAGATAGATGGGTAGATAGAAGGATAGAGAGAAAGACTGATGGATAGACAGACTGAGGCATGGATAGATAGACAAGCAGACGGATAGACAGATTAACTGATGGATAGACGGTAGATGGTAGATAAATAGATTTACAGATGATAGACAGATTGATGGTTAGACAGATAGATGGGTAGACAGAAGGATAGAGAGAAAAACTGATGGATAGACAGACTGAGGCATGGATAGATAGACAGGCAGACGGATAGACAGATTGAGGGATGGATAGACAGACAGATAGACAGATAGATGGATGGACAGAAGGATAGAGAGATAGATGGATGGATAGACAGATAGGCAGACGGATAGAAAGATTGAGGGATGACAGACAGACAGGTGGATAAATAGATTTATGGATGGATAGACAGATTGACTGATGGATAGACAGAAGGATAGAGAGATAGGCATACGAATAGACAGATTAAGGGGTGGATAGACAGACGGGTAGATAAATAGATTTAAGGATGATAGACAGAAGGACAGAAAGATTGACTGACAGATAGACAGACTGATGGATGGATAGACACAAGGATGGACAGACAAGGATAGAGAGACAGACAGATTGATAGACAGATTAATGGATGGGCAGATGGACATACAGAATGAGGGATGGATAGACAGATAGGTGGATATATAGATTTACGGATGTATGGCAGACAGACGGTTAGACAAATTGACTATTGGTTGGACAGACACAAGGAAGGATAGACAGATGGATAGAGAGACAGACAGACGGATAAATAGATTAGGGATGGATAGCCAGATGGATAGAAAGACTGACTGACAGATAGACAGATTGATGGATAGATAGACACAAGGATGGATATACAGAAGGATAGAGAGATAGGAGAGATAGACAGATTGTTAGACAGATTGATGCAGACAGAGAAACAGACGGATATACAGAGTGAGGGATGGACAGACAGATAGGTGAACATATAGATTTAAGGATGGATGGCAGACAGACGGATAGACTTATGGATAATGGATTGAAAGATGACAGACACAAGGATAGATAGACAGATGGACAGATAGACAGATTGCTTTTAGATTTTATGCAGATGCTTATTGCATATGATTATTCATGCATATTCATAAATAGACCACGACAACTGTCGTAAAACTCTCATTAACTATATGAGCTGTTATGGACATACAGAGCAGACATTACAGTAAAACAGTGACCCACACAGGTCAATAGAACTGACAGAAGCCTTAGTCAAAGGAACATGGCCTCTTATAGAGCTCTAGTTTTCCACAGCAGACAGACGGCGCCAATGTCACACACACACACACACACACACAACACTGCGCTAGACTCAGGCCAGTAGGACGCACTGGTGAGTGAAGAATTGTAAACACACAACACCACACATCTCTCTCTCTCTCACACACACACTCACACTCACACACGTATACATAGGTCTTAGACATGAGCCAATGGGCCATACCGGTGACAGACGAACTGTAAACAAGAAACATACACACATTCACACACACAGATTCCCAAACGCACACTATTGATGAGTGAGGGTGATGAAGGAAGGTGAGAGGTTCATTTAGGGTGAGATTAAACGTGTGAAAGCTTGCCTGTTTGTAATCAGTGTGTCTGACTGCGAGACTAAGGCAGATGAGAAAAACTGTACACGGGCTTAAAGGTACAGTGTGTCATTTCTGCACCACTAATGACACCAATTGAAATTGAAAGCTGTTTTTTTTATCAAATTTGTAAACCTAATTTAAATTATTATATTAGTAATTTATTTACTAATATAGTAAATAAATTACTAATAATTATAATTATTTAATTGCTTCATTTTTTATCATTTTAAAATAATTTAAAATAACAAATAAATAATAATGTAACAATAAAAATAGCTACTGTCTGCATATTTTTTTGATCTGGTAAACTATCTGATTGGCTGACTTTACACCTTACTGTTTACAGCCTTTGTGATTGTGTACGAGTACCTCAATTGTTTACTATTGTAGGATTATTTTGTCTTATGTAAAGTATATCTGTATGTCAGATAGCTTAATTTAAATAATACTCCATAAACTATATGAATAAATAAACTAAACTAAATAAAATAAAACACTAAAAGCTTCTTGAAGACTTTGAGCAGAACAGTATTCATCATAAAATTCATAATTGAGAAAGATACCTAGTCTTTCCAGTGGCAAGTATCCAATTCCTCTTTCTGTTTACAGTGGGTATATAGAGCAGTGTGTGTGAGTGTGAGTGTGTGTGTGTGTGTGTGTGTGTGTGTGTGTGTGTGTGTGTGTGTGTCTGTGTAGCATGCGGAGTCATCCAGGACTGCCACAGCACATCAGTTAGCTATCCACAAAAACAACCATTTAGCTTGTTTACAGACAAGTACACAAATGCACCACGCACTCACATAAAAACACACACTACTAGAGTATTTACTAAAGTTCTGCTTTTGAAGTAAAAATACTACATGCAGGAGCAGAGATTCACCAAAAGCAAATATGGAGCATTTCTGTACCCCTCCTCTCAAATTCTATATTTTTCTGTCCAGCTCCTGACTAGCTCTATCATTCTCCTCCCTCTCCGATCTTCTTCCAGTGAAATGTAAAAATAGGGAAAATGAGCATGCACAATATTATATATAGAACTAGAAAATTATTGAAAATATTTTTGGGATTGGAATTTATTCTCTTTAGCATGCAGTGTGAAATATTTCACTTAGTTCCCTGATCATTCTGATTCGATTTCAGTGAGTGAATAACAAATTTACACTCATATGTGTTATGTATTATGTACGTTATGGTCTCTGACAGACAGCAAAGGCCGCCATTTTCTCTCTCTTCTCGGAAAGCGATGACGTAGTCAAAACATCCGGTAGTTTGGGTTTTCCAGGAAATGCGTGACTCGCTGGAACTCTGCTTCTTGTAAATACTACCATGTGTTGTGCACATTATTTTTTGACAGACATCGATGTCGTGATATTCAAATTATTTGGATTTGAAAACAGATGGAACGTAAGGTAATAATTATTTTTTCAGCAAAGTGATTGATGCTAATGAGTGTGTTATGTTGATGTTTTTGTTTTTAATATTCCAACTGACAGCCAGCCTAAGTGTTTGACGGACATGATAACATGCGTAAGGTGTGAACTATGTTTGATTTTTGGGTAATTATAAAACATGCTGAAGATGTTAAAAATGCTTTTTGCATAGTTCAATATACTTTACAGAGTGAAGTTTATTTCGTGGCTTAAATAAATGACATGTTACTCAGAAACTGACATGTTTATCTTGTCAAAAATGTTTCAGTTGATGCTAATTTGTTGATTTTTGAAAATCAAGTTCATTTTTTTACCAGGAAAGGAGTGGTTTTGATACATAAAGTTTTTTTTTATTGTCTCTATTTATTGTCTCAATGTTGTAAATAATAGTGAAAAATCACTTTTTACTGTTGTTCCACAGACACACACACACATCCATATAAATACATCCTAAAAATCAGAAATGGAAAAACAGTGAACATATAGCTTTAAAAAGTAGGAGAGGATGAAAAGGAGTGGGCCGTACACTCCTCTCCACATTCCACACATGATTGTGAAGGACATCAAAGATGCGATTACGAAGCAACCCACTCTCATTCATGACTATGTGTGCAAATCGCTCAGATTTGCGTAGTGTGTGGGAATGTGTCCGCCTCGACATGGAGAAGCATCATTAGTTAATTCTGACAGGCGGAATGAGAAAGCACAAGAGGGTCGCATGATCTACACACACACACGTCATGAAGTCACACGTCACAACTGACTTTACCAAGCATTTGAACTGAATGCACCATCCACACACAAAGACATGCCCGCTGGCTGCCTGCGCGTTCAAGCCTTCAACTTCCACCTCTGACCCTCAGATCAGTCCAGGGTCAAGACTGTCAGAAGTGTGATGCTGCTGAATTGGCTGTTCTGAACCCACAGTGAGAATGACAGAGTACACATGGACACATGATAAGAATAAGACAATGGCCTAACGGGACACGACAAGCTTGCAGCAGAGAGTAATTCTTGTGTTAATATAATGTAATATGATTATATCAAATTGACGTTTTTGTGCGTGTCCCTTTAAATGCAAATGAGCTGCTGCTCCCGGCCCCCTTTCCAGAAGAGGGCGGAGCTTTAACAGCTCACGCTTCGGTTGCTCAACAACAACAAAGCTGGAGAATCTCACGCAGCCAAAATGAGGATTGTCAGTAACGGTGTTCAGCCTTACATTGTTGAGTCGGACACTGATGGAGAGACTCAGGAAGAAGTTACAACTTATAGAATGAAACTGGACGTTTCTGAATGGTTAGTGGATAAATTTATGTAGTTGCTGTGGAGTTGATTCAACTCATCGACTAGCATGTGCCATCATGTTAATCTTTTGTGCAAATCCAGAGTTGAATTGACCCTCGTTTTTGAAGCAGTCCGGCGTAAAATGATGGCATGGCAACAACACTCTACTACAACAACTCTTCCTCTTCTCTAAAGCAGCCCAACATGGCCTCACCCCCTTTGTTGTGTATTCTCGGGGGTGGGGTTTATGTAAATTTTGGGGTTTGTGATGTCACCAACCCAGGAAGGAGCTCGTTGTAGTCCCTACCAGCTGTTTGTTGTAGTCCTTAAAAAGCAATTTCTGTAAAAGAAAATATATCCCTTTACATTGAACTTTGAGCGTCGTAACTTTGCAGATGTTGTTTATGCTGAAACAGCAACATTACACACTAACTAAAGTTAAACAAGTGAAATCATAATCAAGGACCCCTTTAAAGTAATTCTTTCTCCCCTTTTAAAGTTTTTTTATTCCCAAACATTTTATATTTTATTCAGTACTTGAAAAGTTATATTCAATGATTTTGGCACAGATTTATTCACATAACTGAGCGTGATTTTAGACTAATGAGATTCCTTTGCAGGCGAAGCAAATCAGCCTGATAAAAACAAGCTAAAAAAAACGAAATGCCTGGTTTGTTTCGGTCACAGCTGGTAAGGACAACATGCATTATTAGCAGGATGAGACTCACCATCCGAGCGGTGGATGCAGGTGTGCTGGTTGTCACTCAGGAAGAACCCTTCTTTGCACTGGCACTCGTAACTGCCCATGGTGTTGACGCAGATTTGCTGACAGCCGCCGTTGTTGTCCAGACATTCGTCCACATCTAGAGAGACACAAACACACACGGTCATTACAAGGCACACAAACACAGTCATTCAAGCACAAGGATCTGGGCAAAACCATCATGTCTCTCTGCGTAACCAAAGCCGACTCAGCTCAGGTATTTGCAACTGTGTTTGTTTATCCGGAGCTGATTTTCCTTGATTTCCTCTCTGCGGCTACTGAAGAATGTTGATTAAATGAGTAGTTTGATGTTCCAGTTTTCAAACACATCTACCAGACAAATAAACCAGTAAACAGACGCACAGAAAAGACTGAAATAAGAACATTAAAACAGTATCTGTCGTCCAAACTGTCAGTAGCATTGGCTAAACTGTTAAAGGCACAGGACAGACTTTTTAAAGCTGTTTGGATGCGAGTATCTTGTGAATAAATCTAATGTCCAGTCTGTATGTGTGTTTGCCCATTGCTGAGTCTTTGACAACACTATAAATGGCATTGTGGGTGTGTTGGTTTGAGTAACAGCGTGACACTGGAGACCAGTAACACACATGAGTGAGTTTTATGCAACCCTAACAGAGCAACCTGCCTCTGTGGAGTCGGCAGCCCATAACTCTCTCTCTCAGGGGTGCTATTATGTCTCGCTGTCTGGGAGTACCACCACTGCCACTCTTCTGTCACTCGTCACTTTTCCAGGCCTGTCATTCTCACAGGCCATTTTTGACTTTTATTATTTAATTTAAAAAGGTTTCTGCTGAATGTTTGATAACATTTTCCAACCTCAAGCTAAAGTTAACAGGGCCATAACCACCAGACACTAGAAGACCATTAAAGGGGATCATGCCTGGAATTAATGTAGCTACAGTACAATTTGAATAGACAACATAAATTCTGGTAGTATCACTCAAACAAAACAACACAAAACAAAATGTTTGGAATTCATATTGTAATTTGAATAGACAACATAAGTGAATTCTGTTAGTATTACTCAAGCCTTATATAAAACAAAACTAAACTAAGCTAAGCAAAACCAAACAAATCTAAACGAAACTAAACAAAAATGTTAGAATTCATATACCTATAATTTGAAAAGACCACATAAGTGAATTCTGGAAGTAACTAAATGAAGCGAAACTAAACAAGACCAAATGAAACTAAACGAAACTAAAATTTTGTAATTCATATACCTCTAATTTGAATAGACAACATTAGTGAATTCTGGTAGTATCACTCAAACAAAACTAAACAAAACATGTTTGGAATTCATATAGCTATCATTTTGAATAGACAACATAAACAAATTCTGGTAGTATCAAACAATACAGAAAGTATTGTAACAAACAAAACTAAACTAAGCGAAACCAAACAAATCTAAACGAAACTAAACAAAAATGTTGGAATTCATATACCTATAATTTGAAAAGACCACATAAGTGAATTCTGGTAGTGTTATTCAAACCTTAAACGAAAAGAAACTAAATGAAGCAAAACTAAACAAGACCAAATTAAACTAAACGAAACTAATATTTTGGAATTCATATACCTATAATTTGAAAAGACCACATAAGTGAATTTTGGTAGTATTACTCAAACCTTAAACAAAAAGAAACTAAATGAAGCGAAACTAAAGACCAAATTAAACTAAATGAAACTAACATTTTGGAATTCATATACCTCTTAATTTGAATAGACAACATTAGTGAATTCTGGTAGTATCACTCAAACAAAACAAAAACATGTTTGGAATTTGTATAGCTATAATTTGAATAGACAACATAAATTCTGGTAGTATCACTCAAACAGTATCAAACAATACAAAAAGAAAACAGAACAAAACAAGTTTCCAAACAATTCCAACATGTTTGGAATTCATATTATAGTTTGAATAGACAACATAAGTGAATTCATGTAGTATTCCTCAAACCTTAAACAAAACATAACTAAACTAAGCGAAACCAAACAAATCTAAATGAAACTAAACAAAAATTTTGGAATTCATATACCTATAATTTGAAAAGACTGCATAAGTGAATTCTGGTAGTTTTACTCAAACCTTAAATGAAAAGAAACTAAATGAAGTGAAATTAAACAAAACCAATCGAAACTAAACGAAACTAAAATTTTGGAATTCATATATCTATAATTTGAATAGACAACATATGTAAATTCTAGTAGTGTTACTCAAACATTGAAATAAAATAAAGTAAAATGTAAAAATAAATCAAATTAAATAAAAAAAACTAGCAAATTAAAAAAATAAATAAATAAATCAAAACAAAACAAACAAACTTATAACTGTGATTTTTTTTTAAATGACATCAATAAAAAAATGAGTTTTGCTAAATGGAAATAGGACAAATGGTGTAAAAAGTCCACACATTGAATTTAAATGAACACGCATTTTGATTGGTAACGACGGTTGATTGGTGACGACAGACGTAACATGACACTGTCATTATTTTTACGCCAGCTAGAGGGCGCATGACTTAAATATAGGTCGTAATAAGGTGCTTGAAAAACGACCTATAGGGTCATTTTTTTTGGAGGACAGTCTGCTTTAATAATGTAATTTTCTAAAAAATAATTAAATTAATAAATAAAAGTGAACAAAAAGTGAAGAACAAAAGATACATTCTGCATGTTCTTATAAAAAGTATTGTACTACAATACTGGATAGACATTGTAACCAATATATAGTAGGGTAATTTTAAAAAGATTGTGTAATGTTTATGAATGGATTGATGGCAAATTTTTATAATTAAAAACTTGCCATGTTTTTATAATTAATAAAGTTTAATTTGATTTGATTCTCTACTGAATCGCTTCACTACAGCCTGACTGAAGCCTATATTCAACTGACTGACTTCCCTACATCCTGTATGTGTGTGAACACGTGGTCGAGTGTATGAGTATGCGTTTTCGGCTGGTGTAGGTATGTTTCCGTCTGTCTCGTTTAGTATAATCTGGTTCTGTTGTTTACAAGCCACTTATAAAACTCGCATTGAATGTTGTACACTGAAAGGCTGAATGAGCATCAAAGCTTTGGTAAATGAGGTGTGGAAACAACACGCCAGTTTCCTCCACTGTCAAAGGTGAATTATCAGCTCTGCACTCACAAACACGCTCAAAGTGACTGTGGTGCATAGATAGAGATCGCAGTGTCTGTCTTCACACTGTCACGTTTACATGTTTTTTGATAAGGGCAGTCTGTGACAGCTAATGTTGACGTGTGTTCGTGTTTACAGCCTTGTCTTTTTGGAGTGTGTTAAGAGGCAGCAAGTTTTACGAGCTCTTTATTTGTGTGCGTAAAGACCTCTACAGCTGTTAGCGCCTGAGCGGGGCGGCACAAAAGCACACTCTTCGGCCCACTGACTTCAACAACATCCCATGTAGCGTACAAGTTAAGACAGCTGTGCTAAAGGAGACTAACTGTCTTACGAAAGCTTTTGTGTCCTGAGTGGATCTGTACTTTATTTGGGCTAACATTATAGCTAATGTCTGGACATGCTATCCATTCTCTATTTCTTCCTGGTGATGTCCTAATAAATTACGATAATCGCATCAGCCGAAAGACATGCATGAATGTAGGACATACATTCACAACATGCAAACACAACCACTTTTCATGGTTTAATTTGATCACAGTGGTTTATTATGTGGCTCCTGGCTTCACCTAGCGACATAACTCTTATTTTAGCATCCGCAGGGGCGTCTCGTTAACACAGCCAGGACAGCAAGGCCTTTACTGTCCTATTAACTACTGTACTCTTCGAGAGAGGGGGTCTTTATGCCCTCGTCCACAGAGGCATCCCTGTCTGCCCCAGGAACCGAAAGCTTTTTGTACTACAGTAGTACTTAAAACGCTTCTATTTGGCATTGATTTAATATAAAATGTTTTTATTTACGAATGACATTGAGTTAAATAAAGCTGATTTTGAGAATTTCAGCCCCCTTTTTGCTTTAATAAGAGCATGAACAGAGCTTAAGATGCTTTAGCAAACCTGTATGAAAGAACAATCACAACTGAGATCTCTTTAACATCTCAATTGTTTGTCCTAGACAAAATGGAGAGCAAATAAAGATAAATAAAGTTTCAATAAATTTTCCTGATTCCCAGATATTTCTCCTGTTTTAAAAAGAATTTCATAAGGGATCTCAACCATTTCAAAACTGTGCTCAGATTTACAATGATTTACCAATAAAAAGTCTGAATGAGATTTGAATATTTCTCATGAAATTCTTCTATTACAGAATTCACCAATGTATACTAAAGACTTTAGATATAGAAAGATGGTGCACTCATATTACCATGAATGGGAGAATATGCACAATATGGCGGAATAAGTCCCGCCTTCTACATAAAAGAACCAATCGCTGATTGGTAAAGTCCAAACTCTTAAACGGTAGTGTATGTTGACAACATTTGTCAACATTTGTCATTTGTGTCTGCATCTCCAAAGGATTTTCAAGAGAAATATCTGAGACAAAGTCGATATAGAAATAAAAAAAGATAAAAATAATAAACAAAACACAACAAAGACCTCCATTATGTCTCCTAAGCTATAAAAGTGCAAACTCTAAGCAATAAAATTTTCCTCTGGGAAAGTGTTGCCATATAACACCCTAAATACACATGCATTTTGTAATTACATTTTACCCCCAGCACATTGTAAATAATTTGCGATCTTCATTTACAAGTTTTTAAAGAATTAATGAAACTTTATGGTTGACACCTCGTCTCGACCCTTCTAAAAACATGACATGTTGCTATTTTGTAGGTTGTCACCTCTTTCTTTCCACTTTCCTTTCACTATTTTTCTTTCCTCCCTAAAAATGCATGTTGACATCTCTCTTTCTCCTTTTTTCTACTGATAAAAATGCCAGAACAGATTCAGGGAAACATCGCTTATGTGGCCACCCAGATCACAAGCTTTTATCTCTTTATTGCCGCATGTAACCATCCAGTCGTTGTGGCTTGCTTCTTATTTGTCAGTTCATGGACAAGAGTAATATTTGATAGGAGGGTTTAGAGAAGACATGCTGGCTGCCTCCGTCTCGAGTGAGTCTATAGCTGAGAGCGTGTTGTGCACCGTGTTTAATGTGGAAATGGAAACAGATATCATCAGTGTGACAGCACTCTCTTGCTTTAAAAGGAGGGGAAAAAATAACATTTCAGCTGTCATCTCTCAATTAAGGCACTCTCTGCCAAAATTTAAACAAGAGTCCCTGGCATCCAGGCCTGCGAGTTTAAACTAGAATGCTTTTGTTTTGTTTGATTGCTCTTGTGTAAACTTTAATTTGGAAAAGATCTAAGATGACATGACACAACACAACAGGAGAGAGAGAGAGAGAGAGAGAGAGAGAGAGAGAGAGAGAGGAGGAGGAGGGAGGAGGAGGAAATTAAGAGTGAAACAGAGAACAGAAAAAAATCAAAGAGTAAGAGGTGAGGAGAAGACTGAACAGAAAAACATAATTGCAGTAGTGAACAGGACAATGCAAAAAAAAAGTACAAAAAAATAAAAGAACAGAAAAGAACAAAAAAAGTGAAGTGAGGTGAATAGATCAGAAGAAATGAAGTTAAATGTGAACAAAACTTAACAGAAGTGAACTGAATGTCTATAGAATGAAGAGGGGGAAAACAAAAAAGAAGTGAACAGAACAGAAAAGAACTGAACAAAAGAGAAGTGTAGAAAAGTGAACAGAACTGAAGTGAAATTAACTCAACAGATGTAACTGGAAGTGAAGTAAACAGAACTGAAGGAAAGTGAAGTGAAGTAACAGAACAGAACAAATGAGAAGTGAAGTGAAATGAACTCAACAAAAGTGAAGCAAGCAGAAAAGGACAGAACAGAACAAAATAGAAGTGAAATGAACTCAACAGAATTGTGAAAAAACAGAAGTGAAGAAATTAAATGAACAGAAGCAAAGCGAAACAGAACAAGACAAAAAGAAAAAGAACAGAAGAAAACAGAAAAAAAGTGAAGTGAGGTAAATAGAACAGAAGAAGTGAACTGAACTGAAGTAAAATGAAATGTGAACAAAACAAAAAAGAAATAAGTGAACAGAACAGAAAAGAACTGAACAGAAATGAAGTGAAATTAACTCAACAGATGTAAATGGAGAAGAAGTAAACAGAACTAAAGGAAAGTGAAGCGAAGTAACAGAAGAGAACAAAATCGAAGTGAAATGAACAGAATGGTGAAAAACAAAACAGAAGTGAAGTGAAGAAATTAACTGAACAAAAGTAAAGCAAAGCGACAAACAGAACAAGACAAAAGGGAAAAGAACAGAAGAGAACAGAAGAAGTGAAGTGAGGTGTGAACAAAACTAAATGGAACAGAAGTGAACTGAACATGTCTATAGAATGGAGACGGGAAAAAGCAAAAAAGGAACAGAAGTGAACAGAACAGAACAGAAAAGAACTGAACAGAAGTGAAGTGAAGTGAAGCGGAGAAAAATGAACAGAACTGAAGTGAAATGAACTCAACAGATGTAAACGGCAGTGAAGTAACAGAACAAAAGAGAAGCAAAGTGAAATGAAATCAACAGAAGTGAAGTGAACAGAAATGGACAGAACAGAACAAAATAGAAGTGAAATGAACTGATTTGTGACAAAACAGAAGTGAAGTGAAGAAATTAACTGAACAGAAGCAAAGCGAAGCGACAAACAGAACAAGACAAAATAAAAGTGAAGTGAAATTAACTCAACAGAAGTTAACAGAACAGAACAGAAGAGAAAAGAACAAAACAAAATAGAAGTGAAATGAACTGAAACAGAATTGTGAACAATAGAACACAAGTGAAGTAAAGCGAAGTGACAAACAGAACAGGACAAAATAAAAGTAAAGTGAAATTAACGCAACAGTAGTGAACAGAATACAAGTGAAGCAAAGCAAAGAGAACAGAATAAAATGGAAATTAAGTGAAATTAATTCAGCAGATGAAGAGAAGAGAAGAGAAGAGAAGAGAAGAGAAGAGAAGAGAAGAGAAGAGAAGAGAAGAGAAGTGACCTGAGTTGAACTGAAGTGAAGTGAAGTGAAGTGAAGTGAACACAACTCAACAGAACAGTGCTTAGAATTGTCTTGTTTAAAGTGACCTCAGTTACAACATCACCCATGTTATAATTCTAACTATATGAGTTCTCTTCTCCCATTCTGATGTTGGAACGAGAGGAGAAAAGCAGCCAAAGGATAAATAAACAGCAGCAGCAGCGCAGGCATTCATAAAAAAAAAGGACCAAATGATCAACACATTGAGTCCAGCTGCCTGCACATAGAGAGAAAACAAATAAGAATGGAAATGAAAAAGACAGAGGAACTGCAGTAAATTGCTCTTTAATCAGCTCCCCATTAGCCAATCTTACATCAATTAAAGCTTTGACTTGTTAACATGTGGAGATCTAAAACGACTTCCTACACAAGATCAACCAGGCAGACAAGCCACAGCACTGATTTCCGTCCCATTTCAAAGTGCTCGTGGTTTGGTTAGCGCTCAGTAGGTTTGTTTGAACACACTCTGTGAATGTGTGCGTGTGTGTGTTTATGCAGAGCATAATCAGTGGCACAAGCCAAGCATCACTATTGCTATTGCTCATCCCATGTGCTATTACTTTTGGTTGGTTGGGTGGGTTGGGTATCTGTGG
Source organism: Ctenopharyngodon idella (assembly GCF_019924925.1). Classification (NCBI taxonomy): domain Eukaryota; kingdom Metazoa; phylum Chordata; class Actinopteri; order Cypriniformes; family Xenocyprididae; genus Ctenopharyngodon; species Ctenopharyngodon idella. Next base: position 13,298,722 of record NC_067223.1, read on the forward strand.
AATTGTTTCAAACATGGATTTAAAACCAAATACTATTATTAGCGGCTGAAAACTATCAAATTAGCCCAAGTACAGTGAATACAAGTCAGATACTTTCTGACCATTTGTCTCTGAAGTTGCTTTAAAATATCATGTCAAACGCAAAAAGGTATGACATTTTAGGCGCCGCCATTTTGTTTTCGCAAGCAACAATGGCTGAACGCCGTTACTGACAATCCTCATTTTGGCTGCATGAGATTCTCCAGCTTTCTTGTTGTTGAGCAGCCGAAGCGTGAGCTGTTAAAGCTCCGCCCTCTTTTGGAAGGCGGGCCAAGAGCAGCAGCTCATTTGCATTTAAAGGGACACACACAAAAACAGCGTGTTTTTGCTTACACCCAAATAGGGGCATATTTGACAAACTATAATAAATGATCTGTGGAGTATTTTGAGCTGAAACTTCACAGACACATTCTGGGGACACCAGAGACTTATATTACATCTTGTGGAAAGGGGCATAATAGGTCCCCTTTAATATCTACATAACAACACCTTGTCAACCATCCACAACATCCTTGTAATGCAAAATTTTGTATGAGCACACCAACCGCATTTTCATCAGAACATGTAAAAATCTAGTTAAAAGAAGCCATTAATTATCTGGAAGTAAGTTAGAAAAGGTTAAGCAATACATACTTGGAGAAAATGAAATAGAAAGAGAATGTCAAAAAGACAAAAAAAAAGAGATTACAGGAAAAGGTCATCATAAACATGATTCATTTAACCTTTTGAGAAGGTCAGTAGTTCTAGTGGTTTCACTTCCATCTGAACTTGCCTAATGCACACACATGCCAATGAGAAACATGAGGGGTGCTATGACAACACGTCATATGACGGTAAAGCGCCAATGAGAATGAATGAGGTTTTGAAAGAGCAAACAAACTCACATGCAGATGATGTGTGAATGAGAAACATCAGCATTAAGCAGACATAAGAGAGTGCATGAGGAGGAAACATTACAAAGAGCCATATGACGACATTTCTTTCACCAAAGAAGTGTTTCGAGTTCAGAATAAGTTAAGCTCTATGAAAAGACACTTTTAGCCCTTTTTAAAAACTGATGGACAAGTTGGAATCATTTTATGTGGTAACAAACTTTAAGCCACAAATGCTGTTGAACCAGGAATATTCCTTTAAACTCTCAAACGAAGATTAAAGTGACTCGGATAGAAGAAGACAAGGAGAGAAAAATCTCTAAATGATTCACTTTTTCTGTGTCAATCTATTTCTAGGTAGAGGTGGAGGACAGGGGCTGAGACAAAGACAGACAGAACCAGATTAAATCCAGGAGAGAGGACAAGACAGAAAAAAGGGGAAGAAATGAAGAGAAATGTAGCGAGTCGGACAGAAAACTGGAAGCGAAGGGAAAGACATAACAAGAGCAGCAGAAGGAGGGGGCTCGAACAGGAGAGCCCCCTCAATGCTGCTGATGGCTCTCTACGGCCTTGTCTTAGTTCCCAGAGCCATCATTTAGACTTGTATTTGAGACATTCCACAATAAAGATGTCAAATAGAAGGCAAGTCTATCGCCTCTAGGGAAACAGCCTGGAGTTACTCCAAAGAGACCCACAGCCAAGATAACCAAGAAAATGCGGAGAGAGAGAGAGTGTGCAAAGAGAGAATGGAAGAAAGAGAGAGATTTTAAGGATAAAAAGGATAAAAAGAAAAGTTAGAGAAAGTAAAGAATGAAGGTTTGATTATGAAGGAAAGAGTCATAGAGATAAAATACCATACAGCATTTTCACAGTTTTTGACACTGTATAATGGTAATACCTTGGTTTTTTTGGCATAGTATCTGGTTTGACCATAGTATTCTAAGGAATAACTTGGAGTACAATGTAAATACCATGGTACATGAATTTGATAGTCATTAAAGGTGTGTTGTGTAATGCCCACGTCATTAGAATCACCTTGCTTGTTTAAACAGCACTGTAAAGCCGAATAAGTTGGGCTAACTCAAAAAATGTATTTGAGTTATGATTTTCCCAATATTAAGTAAGCAGAACTATCAAGTTTTGAGTTTGTAGTACTCATGCATGTTAATTGCTTCTAACTTGAAGTAATGAGTTAGCTAACTCATACATTTTGATAGAAATTAACATAAAAGATTTAGTTAATTAACTTTTTTATTTTGAGTCAAAGTCCCTTTAAGACAAGTCATTTCACTCGGTGGCCATTCACTCGGCATTTCTTTGAATACTGTTTGCCAAGCTTTGGATTAAATTTTTCTAATTTGACAAATCTGACAACAACTATCTCATAAATGTTGTTTCTAAACGCTCGAATCATGACAAAAAACTGTATTTTTCAGGCTGGATCAAGCTAATGCGCATGCGCAGTCCTAAGTGGGCGTCTCTATAGGAAGCGCGCATCTGACTGTTTCTATAGAAACCGGAGCTTCAAACGGCCGCTGCAGTGACGCAATGACTTTACCAATCGCGATTGGCTCTTATTTAGAAGGCGGGACTTATTCCACCATATTGCGCGTTGCACTTTCCCCCATTCAAAACAATACGAGTGAGCATTATCTGTTCAAATGCTTGGGAAGTTTCTACCTATGAGCTCAGAAAGCATAGAAGACATGCATTCAAGTGATTTTGATCAGAATAACATGAATACATTGAACTGCCTGACTTTGTTAGCGCCATAGCAAAATAAAGAGCAAATGTTCGCAAAATTGCCTCAACCAATTGTGCGATTTGGAGGCAGGACTATTTTTTGGCCTAACAATAAAAGACGAAAGGACTGTTTGCAAACATTCACTGCTTTTCACATGTCCTGTTAGATGCTTCTAGTGGTGCAGAAATCACCAACAGTCTCTCATGACTGTAAGTTCGTAAGTAATTTTAGTAAATTGGTTGCGATTTCTTATGAATTCGTACAATCTCATTCATACGTTTTTGTGCGATTTGCTTACGTCCCACTAAAGAGATGGGTTTAGGGGTGGACCTTTATGGTGACGTTTTACCTACAGATCGTACGTTTTCGCACCAGTCACATCGTATAGATTCATATAAAATCTCTGACTAGGGGTGGGGCTGGGGCCCGAACTTTAGGCTGTGTGGCCACCAAACTAAAAACGCCAGCGCTCTTCTGAAAACGCCTTGCTGTGGGCACTTGAGAGCGCTTCAGCGGCGCAGCATTTTTTTTCGGTTGAGACGCTATATGTGCTATAAATGAAATATTCGTTTTATATTAAGTGTTACTACAATCTCACAACAAAATCGTATGTATTTTACGAGGTGGCTAATCCGTATGAATTTGTACAACCTCACTCGTACGAATTCATACGATTTGTCTAAACCCCAGTGACGGGTAGGTTTAGGGGCAGGGTTAGTGGTAGGTCATTCGTATGAATTCATACAAATTTGGCAACTCGTAAAATTTGTACGATTTAGCAAAAGATCGGGTTGGATTTCCCAGATAGTTTGTTTCTGAATATAGAAATGTCGATACAATGTAAAATATTTTCTCTGACGCTTGTTTTTAATGATTTTGTTCCGTTGTTGTGCTTGTTGTTGTCGTCTGTTGCCGTTGTCCCAGCAGGATGTGGCAGGTTGGTTGCTGTGGTTGGACGGCTGGGTAAAAAGTGACAGTGAAGAGCGCTGCGTTCTACCGAAAGTTGAACATTCTTCAACTCTCAATGAGCGAAAAAAAAAAAAAAAACCACGCAGAGCGCTCAGCGTGAAATAGACGCTAAGGCCGTGTGTCCACCAAAGCATTTTTAGCCAGCTGAAAATGCTAGGCGCTCTCCTGAAAACAGGTTTTTTTTCAGCTGAGACGCTTCACTTGCTATGATACAGAATATCTGCGGGAGTGTTACTATATCTCATTTCACATATAGTTTGTTTCTGTATTGTTTCCATATAAAAACAATGTTGATACAATGTAAAGTATTTGCTCTGGCTCTTGTTTTAAATTATTTTGTTCCATTATTATGCTTGTTGTTGTCATCTGTTGATGCTGTACAAGCAGATGTGGCGGCTGGTCAGTGTAGTATTTGTCCCACCCCTCCTCTACTGTGATTGGACGGCTGGGTACAAAGTGACAGTGATGAGCGCTGCGTTTTACCCAAAGTTGAACATTCTTCAACTCTTGGCAACCGGTAAAACACAGAGTGCTCAGCACTTCATCGTGAAATAGATGCTCAGCGCCTCATTACGCTCCTGGCGGTTTAAAAAAACGCGGCGCTCCTATTGAAAACAATCAGAAAAATACGCTAGCCTCAGAAAAAAAAACGCTTTGGTGGACACACGGCCTTTACCTACAAATCATACCAGTCACATTGTACAAAATCAAATGAAATAGCCAACTAGTACAATGCTTACAAATTCTCATGAGATTGGGTCGGAAATTACACACTTCCCAAGTAGTACATGATATCAAAATACCATGGAATCTGATGTCATCACTATACACTACAGTTCTGTTTTGAAAGAGAAACATATTAGGAAAAATCATCTGAGGAAATCTGATGTAGCAAGGCGGAGGAGGTGCTAAAGGTCTCTGAAGGTCTGAGCCCTGATGTCCCGTTCTGGGATCCATCATCATTACGAAGTCTAATGAAAAACGATGACCTCAGCATCCTGAAACTCGGCTCGGCGCACATATTTGCTTTGGATTATGAGAGCAGAGAGGAGATGAGAGCGGTTCAAGGTCTTCATCCAGCTGCTAAGACGAACACCAGTGCTGTATTCTCTTTCTTTATCTCATGCGACACTGAAATACGTGGTCACCATGACACTATAGAGCCACCACACTTTAGGTTGATAAGTCACTTTTGACCAAAAACACATCTGCACTCACTTAGAGCGGTAACGCAGACAGGCTCGCTACAAAAAAACATACTTTTTAACGAATTCCTGAATCCCCACAGCAATCCAGCAAAAACCATGAGACCCGGACCTAACTCTCTGGGTCATGGAATTTCATCTTTGAACTATTTCAATAAATATGAGATGGCAAGTTATTAATTTTCTCTCAGCCTTTTCTTCCCCTACTTCCATTTTTAACCACTAACATAAACATCAGACCTGACTGCCGATTTCTGGGAATTGGATGCGATTGCGCCACTGGTGACATTTGGGTGACATTTTTAAGAGATGAAAATAATCGCAAGGTTCCTGTTGGCGTGCTCCTGTCAGAACGGGGATGGAATACTGGCGCTAGATGTGGCTCGGCTGGCCTTTTCCGAGGCGCTGCATGGAAAGATCGCTGAGGCAGATTTGTTTACGTTTGCGGAGGGGGTCATTACAGAGGTCGTTAGCCGGGCAAAGAGATGACGAGGGAGTAACTCATCTGTAAGTCTGTCAAGAGAGGCAACTGAGTCTATTTTTCTCTCTAGCGTCTTACCGAGACAGTTGTGCCCGTCGTCTGCCAGCATGAATCCATCGTAGCATGTGCACCTGTAGTTCCCAGGGATATTGATGCATTCATGAACACATCCGCCATTGTAGTCGTTTTCACACTCGTCCATATCTGAAAAAGACAGCACACACACACACACACACACACAATTGAGTCAGTAAACATAAAAGTTACAGATCAGACAAATGTCTGTAACACAAACAGTGTGGATGAGTTACACAGTTTAATACTTAGGTTAGGAGTTGTTCAAATCACTAACCTATGGAAGTTTGTTTCCGCCATGGAATAAAAAACATAAAAATGGTAATTTCGACTTTTTATCTCACAATTCTGACTTTTTTTTCTCAGAATTGCGAGTTATACACTTAGAATTGCATGATATAAAGTCAGAATTTTGAGTTACAAAGTCAGAAATGTGTGATATAAAGTCAGAATTGCATTATAAAGTCAGAAATGTGTGATATAAAGTCAGAATTGCGAGTTATAAAGTCAGAATTGCAAGTTATAAAGTCAGAATTGCGAGTTATAAAGTCAGAATTGTTAGTTATAAAGTCAGAATTGCGTGATATAAAGTCAAAATTGCGAGTTATAAAGTCAGAATTGTTAGTTATAAAGTCAGAATTGCGTGATATAAAGTCAAAATTGCGAGTTATAAAGTCAGAATTGCGTGATATAAATTCAGAATTTCGTGATATAAAGTCAGAATTGCGAGTTATAAAGTCAGAATTGCGTGATATAAAGTCAGAACTGCGAGTTATAAAGTCAGAATTGCGAGTTTTAAAGTCAGAATTGCATGATATAAATTCAGAATTGCGAGTTATAAAGTCAGAATTGCGAGTTAAAAAGTCAGAATCGCGTGATACAAAGTCAGAATTGCGAGTTATAAAGTCAGAATTGCGTGATATAAAGTCAGAATTTTGTGATATAAAGTCAGAATTGCGAGTTATAAAGTCAGAATTTTGTGATATAAAGTCAGAATTACGTGATATAAAGTCAGAATTGCGAGTATAAAGTCAGAATTGCGAGTTATAAAGTCAGAATTTTGTGATATAAAGTCAGAATTACGTGATATAAAGTCAGAATTGCGTGATATAAAGTCAGAATTGCGTGATATAAAGTCAGAATTGCGAGTTATAAAGTCAGAATTGCGTGATATAAAGTCAGAATTGCGAGTTATAAAGTCAGAATTGTGAGTTTTAAAGTCAGAATTGCATGATATAAAGTCAGAATTGTGTGATATAAATTCAGAATTGCGAGTTATAAAGTCAGAATTGCGAGTTAAAAAGTCAGAATCGCGTGATATAAAGTCAGAATTGCGAGTTATAAAGTCAGAATTGCGTGATATAAAGTCAGAATTGCGAGTTATAAAGTCAGAATTGCGTGATATAAAGTCAGAATTTTGTGATATAAAGTCAGAATTGCAAGTTATAAAGTCAGAATTTCGTGATATAAAGTCAGAATTGTGAGTTATAAAGTCAGAATTGCGTGATATAAAGTCAGAATTGCGAGTTATAAAGTCAGAATTGTGAGTTTTAAAGTCAGAATTGCATGATATAAAGTCAGAATTGTGTGATATAAATTCAGAATTGCGAGTTATAAAGTCAGAATTGCGAGTTAAAAAGTCAGAATCGCGTGATATAAAGTCAGAATTGCGAGTTATAAAGTCAGAATTGCGTGATATAAAGTCAGAATTGCGAGTTATAAAGTCAGAATTGCGTGATATAAAGTCAGAATTGCGTGATATAAAGTCAGAATTTTGTGATATAAAGTCAGAATTGCAAGTTATAAAGTCAGAATTTCGTGATATAAAGTCAGAATTGTGAGTTATAAAGTCAGAATTGCGTGATATAAATTCAGAATTGTGAGTTATAAAGTCAGAATTACGTGATATAAAGTCAGAATTGCGTGATATAAAGTCAGAATTGTGAGTTATAAAGTCAGAATTACGTGATATAAAGTCAGAATTGCGTGATATAAATTCAGAATTGTGAGTTATAAAGTCAGAATTCGCGAGTTATAAAGTCAGAATTGTGAGTTATAAAGTCAGAAATGTGTGATATAAAGTCAGAATTGCGAGTTATAAAGTCAGAATTGCGAGTTATAAAGTCAGAATTGCGTGATATAAAGTCAGAATTGCGTGATATAAAGTCAGAATTTCGTGATATAAAGTCAGAATTGCGAGTTATAAAGTCAAAATTGCGTGATATAAAGTCAGAATTTCGTGATATAAAGTCAGAATTGCGAGTTATAAAGTCAGAATTTTGTGATATAAAGTCAGAATTACGTGATATAAAGTCAGAATTGCGAGTATAAAGTCAGAATTGCGAGTTATAAAGTCAGAATTTTGTGATATAAAGTCAGAATTGCGAGTATAAAGTCAGAATTGCGAGTTATAAAGTCAGAATTTTGTGATATAAAGTCAGAATTTTGTGATATAAAGTCAGAATTGCGAGTTATAAAGTCAGAATTTTGTGATATAAAGTCAGAATTACGTGATATAAAGTCAGAATTGCGAGTATAAAGTCAGAATTGCGAGTTATAAAGTCAGAATTTTGTGATATAAAGTCAGAATTACGTGATATAAAGTCAGAATTGCGTGATATAAAGTCAGAATTGCGTGATATAAAGTCAGAATTGCGAGTTATAAAGTCAGAATTGCGTGATATAAAGTCAGAATTGCGAGTTATAAAGTCAGAATTGTGAGTTTTAAAGTCAGAATTGCATGATATAAAGTCAGAATTGTGTGATATAAATTCAGAATTGCGAGTTATAAAGTCAGAATTGCGAGTTAAAAAGTCAGAATCGCGTGATATAAAGTCAGAATTGCGAGTTATAAAGTCAGAATTGCGTGATATAAAGTCAGAATTGCGAGTTATAAAGTCAGAATTGCGTGATATAAAGTCAGAATTGCGTGATATAAAGTCAGAATTTTGTGATATAAAGTCAGAATTGCAAGTTATAAAGTCAGAATTTCGTGATATAAAGTCAGAATTGTGAGTTATAAAGTCAGAATTGCGTGATATAAAGTCAGAATTGCGAGTTATAAAGTCAGAATTGTGAGTTTTAAAGTCAGAATTGCATGATATAAAGTCAGAATTGTGTGATATAAATTCAGAATTGCGAGTTATAAAGTCAGAATTGCGAGTTAAAAAGTCAGAATCGCGTGATATAAAGTCAGAATTGCGAGTTATAAAGTCAGAATTGCGTGATATAAAGTCAGAATTGCGAGTTATAAAGTCAGAATTGCGTGATATAAAGTCAGAATTGCGTGATATAAAGTCAGAATTTTGTGATATAAAGTCAGAATTGCAAGTTATAAAGTCAGAATTTCGTGATATAAAGTCAGAATTGTGAGTTATAAAGTCAGAATTGCGTGATATAAATTCAGAATTGTGAGTTATAAAGTCAGAATTACGTGATATAAAGTCAGAATTGCGTGATATAAAGTCAGAATTGTGAGTTATAAAGTCAGAATTACGTGATATAAAGTCAGAATTGCGTGATATAAATTCAGAATTGTGAGTTATAAAGTCAGAATTCGCGAGTTATAAAGTCAGAATTGTGAGTTATAAAGTCAGAAATGTGTGATATAAAGTCAGAATTGCGAGTTATAAAGTCAGAATTGCGAGTTATAAAGTCAGAATTGCGTGATATAAAGTCAGAATTGCGTGATATAAAGTCAGAATTTCGTGATATAAAGTCAGAATTGCGAGTTATAAAGTCAAAATTGCGTGATATAAAGTCAGAATTTCGTGATATAAAGTCAGAATTGCGAGTTATAAAGTCAGAATTGCGTGATATAAACTCGCAATTGTGAGAAAAAGGTCAGAATTGCGAGAATTTCAGAATTTATATTTTGCAATTCTGACTTTTTTTCTCAGAACTGTGAGATTTGTGAGAACTGTGCAATTGCGTGTTATAATGTCCAATTGTGAGGAAAAAAAGACTGATGTTTTTTCTCAAAATTGCAAATTTATATCACACAATTCTGACATTATAACTCGCAGTTGTGAGTTTAAATCTCACAATTCTGCGAAAAAAGTCAGAATTGTGAGATAAAAAGTTGCAATTACCTTTTTTTTTATTTAGTGGCGGAAACAAGTTTCCATACTAACCCTTAGCAAGGACTACTAAAAAGCCAAATCCTGTTATTGATACTAAGCAGAGGTTAAATAGGGAGGTTTAAGGACGGTTGGCTTATGAAACAAGCCTCCATTACGCCTATGAGTATGTACAGCAGACGGACGTAAGTGGGGACACTAAAATAAACACAATATTTCTTTCTCTTTCACTCACACACTTGAATACATTGAAATCAGATAGACAGAAAGTGTCTGTTCTCTGCCAAACAATGATAGCAGGTATCTGCTTTGTGTTCTGTATACCTTGGAGTGTGTGATTTAATAAACCTGGCTTGTGCTCTTGGAGACGTACGGCACAAACTAAAAATAACCACATTATTTCCCACAAATAACACTCATGTTGTGCAACTGTGGCTATGAGGACAGCGAGAACTGCGTTTAAGAATGTTTTGTTTTTCTTTGCAAGAGCTTCTACTCAAAACTGAAAATCTATTCAGACAGTGCACAGTAACACACATGCTCTTGCCACAAACACAAATCTTACACATATACATCAAAATTATGGTGGCATAAATACTTCACTAGTATTTTGTTGTTTATTTCTTTTGTCTATCAAAGAGTGTCGGTTTTGGCTTATTGTGAGGAAAAGGACCATCACAGTAGACAAACCCGGAGCCAACTCATCACAAAAACATCCATAAACACTCTGGAGCAAACAAAAAGTTCACGTTTCATTACCGTGTTATCTAGTATACATGCTCCTGAAGAGCGCTACATCCAGAGGAAGGAAGGAAAAAAATGAAAAAAGAGAGAAAGATGGATGGAGGATGTCCCCTGAAGGTTAATGAGATGGAGGAATGACAGATTTAATGATTCAAGTTTAGATCTCACCATAAAAAAGGCCACTTTAAAATAACACATAGAGTCTTTAAAGGTGACCTACAATGCCCCTTTTACAAGATGTAATATAAGTCTCTGGTGTCCCCAGAATGTGTCTGCGAAGTTTCAGCTCAAAGTACCCCACAGATCATTTATTATAGCTTGTCAAATTTGCCCCTATTTGGATGTGAGCAAAAACACGCCGTTTTAGTGTGTCCCTTTAAATGCAAATGAACTGCTGCTCCCGGCCCCCTTTCCAGAAGAGGGCGGAGCTTTAACAGCTCTCACTTCGGTTGCTCAACAACAACAAAGCTGGAGAATCTCACGCAGACAAAATGAGGATTGTCTGTAACGGTGTTCAGCCTTACATTGTTCAAACCGGAGTCGGACACTGATGGAGAGACTCAGGAAGAAGTTACAACTTTTAGAATGAAACTGGACGTTTCTGAATGGTTAGTGGATAGATTTATGTAGCCGCTGTGGAGTTGATTCAACTCATCGACTAGCATGTGCCGTCATGTTAATCTTTTGTGCAAATCCAGTGTTGAATTGACCCTCGTTTGTGAAGCAGTCTGGTGTAAAATGACGGCATGGCAACAACACTCTACTACAACAACTTTTCCTCTAAAGCAGCCCAACATGGCCTCGCCCCATTTGTTGTGTGTTCTCAGGGGCGGGGTTTATGTAAATTGTGGGGTTTGTGATGTCACCAACACAGAAAGAAGCTCATTGTAGTCCCTAGCAGTCGTTTGTTGTAGTCCTTAAAAAGCGATTTCTTTGTATTGAACTTTGAGCGTTGTAACTTTGCAGATGTTGCTTATGCTCAAACAGCAACATTACTCACTAACTAAAGTTAGAAAAGTGAAATCATAATCAAGGACCCCTTTAATAAACAAATCATGATACACCAATAACTTTCATACAAAACTTGTACTCACTGAAACCCCATGTATGCAAAAATCACATACTCAGGGTGGCCTTATAATCATGGTTAAGATTAAATTTTATCATATACACTAAAAGAGTTGCATAATAGCTTGAGCTGCAAGGTTCCTCTGCATAAAAATGCATATACGTGAATGTACAGCTTGCTAATGAGAGTCTGTAATCTGGGCCTGTATTAAAGGAGTTTATTATGTTTGAACTGGTTTTGAGGATGACACTCAGGCAAGAGCGTGTCTTTAGAGAGTGTCATATGTTTGTTGACAGTGGCGAAATGCGGTAAAAGAAAGTTTTTTTGATGAAAGCCCTTATATGGAGATGGTTTGGGCATGTTCTGCAACTGACCTAACCTCAAGCATGCAGTCCCTTATTTAAAGGGATAGTTCACCCAAAAATGAAAATTCTGTCATCATTTTCTCACCCTCAAGTAGTTCCAAACCTGTATGAATTTCTTTGTTCTGCTGAACACAAAGGAAGATATTTGGAAGAATGTCAGTAACCAAACAGATCTCGCCCCCCATTTATTTCCATAGTAGGAAAAATAAATACTATGGTAGTCAATGGGGAGCTAGATCAGTTTGGTTACTGACATTCTTCCAAATATCTTCCTTTGTGTTCAGCAGAACAAAGAAATTCATACAGGTTTGGAACTACTTGAGGGTGAGAAAATGATGACAGAATTTTCATTTTTGGGTGAACTATCCCTTTAAATTACTCCAAATTCATTAACATTATAACAAGGTTAAGAACAAATTCATGCGTGTACGCATGTGTTTTGAATTGGGTGGAATTTTTTTGTGAGAAGTTCGAATTAATCCACACAATTGAACTGAACGAGACCCATTGTGTCCATCGGTAAAACATCTGAGAACTGTAAGAAAACGAGCGAGTGGAGGTGATAATGTTTTTAGGTGTCTGTGTGTGTTGTGGCCGTTAGCAAGGCTAACAAGGTGTATATGAGCTGCCAGTGAAGGTGTGAGGGGGACGACTAGTTCGCATGCAGCTGACATACTTCCTGCCCCGGAGCTGTTGTTGATACGAGCCAGCAGCGAGCCGACAGTTCAGGCTGCTGCTTGCCGCCGTTTCCGCTGTCTACACGCGCAGATCTCTAATCGAAGGAGAAGTGTTTACGCTCAACATCCCATCAGGCAGATTAAGCACCTCCGCTAACACCTCAGCAGGGGTGGAGCCCGCGGGAGGCGACACCTCAACACCCCTATGGCCCAACATAACACACCCCATGCCCAAATCCTGACTGCTGAAAAATGTGCCATGCAGGGAGCAAAGGAAGGAGGGGTACTGCAAAAAGCCCTTTTTCATAACTTAGGAAAGGGACAAACAGTGACACCTTGCTAATGTGTGTTTTTGTAAAGTTTCCCACTCCTGTTATTTAGTACAGGTGAGCTAGATAACAGTAAAGAAGTGTAATGTGTAAACTGAGATCTGTGCCCCCTTAAAATTTTGGAGCCAAGTAGATTTTGAATGCAACTTTTAAACAGTCTTACATAATTAATTTGCATGTTATTATAAATAAAAACTATGTGTTTCACACATTCACAGTTGAATTGAACCTTCGGTAACATTTCTGCTTATTAATAGTTAATAAGGTTGTTTTTGTAGCATTTAAGTTTAGGTATTGGGTAGGATTAACGGATGTAGAATATGTTCATGTAGAATAAGGCATTTATATGTGCTTTAATAAGTGCTAATAAACAGCCAATTTCCTAGTAATATGTAAGCTAATAGGCAACTACTTAAAAGTGAGAATTGAACCCTAAAATAAAGTGTTACTGAACCGTTTTTTTTTTTTTTTTTTTTTTTTTTTGCCATGTAAGATTTTAGGTTTAGCTCTACATATGTACTGTATAAGGGGCAATGTTTGTCTCAGGTACTGTAAATGATCATTTTTTAATCACCACTTCTTTTTCAAAGGTTCCAAGATACAAAAGAATTATAATTTTCTAAAAGTGCAAATATTGCATGCAGTCTCAATTAATATGATGCCATGAAAAATATCTTTATCATTATAGTTATCGTCCTTAGTGTGAACAGTAGTATGCTCATCAAGGCTGCATTTATTTGATCAAAAATACAATGTGAAATATGAACTGTTTTTTATTTTAACATATTTCAAAATGTAATTTATTCCTGTGATGTAAAGCTGAATTTTGTGACTGTGTGTGACTGAAGTGTCCTGTGAGGGGAGGGTCAGGGATGAAGGGTGGGCACACTCAGACAGCCAATCAGAGCATCGACAGCTCTGTGACGAGTCCGCAGACACCAGGCAGACAATGGCCTAGTAATGGGCCGACACCTCCATCTCTCATTCCATTTATCTGTCTCTTCCTCACCACCCCCCATGCCCTTTCCTATCATTTTCTCATACTAATACACACTCAGAAACACACACAAAATCCATTTTAGTCTACACACAAGCAGAGACTAGGGCGCTTCTTCAGTAAAGCAGCGACAATTACCTGACCTCGTTCACAGGTAGAGATGAAAAGGGAATGAGAAAAAGAATGAACAAAAAGGCAGACCAGACAATTCTCTCCTCGGTATACTGACTGACCCATAGTCCTGATGCTGAGTCATCTTTACAAGCTTTGTTTAAACTCTTTCTCACCCTGCAAATAAACCCAGGGGATTTTAGATCTGTGGGGATTCCCTTCTGAGCCTCGCCAGCTGATAAAGCTCAACAATTATAAATTCGCATAATCAATAAAACCCAAAAGGGTAAGGAAGGAAGTGCTATGGCACGACTACATCATCTCATGCCATCTCAAGTTATATAAATTTTATATATAATTATATTTTTTTGTCTTTAAAGCATGTCATTTCTGTGTCACCATTTTGCTTTCATTAGTCAAACAAACCAATAGTACCGCCCCCAACTTACACCATTGGTTGAGCCAATGTTGCTGTGTCATGCTGGTCGGGATGCTCAAACAAACAGAGCAATGTTTTGATACTGGCACAGAGCCACGGTGTTTACATTTTTAGGGGAATCAACCTACAAATGGTATTTTAATTGCATCATGCTGCCTTCTACTGTAGGGAATACCATTAGATGCATTTTATTTAAATAAAGTCTACCAGCCCTCAAAAAACAACAGGTTTACAAATCACAGACAACATCTTCCTTGACTTTACACTGACAGAAACATGCAAAACTCAACTTTCAGAATCAGAATCCTGCAATCGTTCAGCAGAGACGGACATGGCATCACTCATGATAGTACAGGGAAACAGCACTTTTCAAATGTCACAATTACAAGCAGATGCACCTCAAATGTTGTGTCTGTATAACTACTCACCAGTTAAAGTGATGTTTATCTGCAATAATAGATTCAAATAATAGCATATATTCAATAATTCTATGAGCACAAAAAGCTAAAATGGCAATAACGAATTGCAGTGGGCTTGGGGACCAGCTGACTGAATTTACTGAGCAGTCACCACAAAAATATAAACTACTATTTATTTAGAAAACCAAAAGGAGGGAGATGTTTCTCTTGAAACTCCTTAGGAGAAATAAAAGCAGAAATAAATGAGACACTAGTCGACATACAGGAAGGGTATAGAGCTATAAAATGAATGTGAATAGCATAGCTTAGATTAGATGAGAAACATCTGAGATCTTTTGCAGACTTTGGTACCTTGGCAAATCTGAGCACAGTCAGAGACACTGTTCAGATCTCTTCTGAAACTTCAGACTCAGGATCTTCATTTCATCTCCTTGAGATACAACTGAGATGTTAAGGAGATCTTATTTGTGATTATTCTTTTGTTATGAATGGTCTGCAATTAAGGTGTTTTATGAGAAACATCTAAGAGAGAGGCTCTGTTTACACCTGGTATTAAGATGCGTTTTGGTCGATCGGTAGTTGAAAATGCATTTGATTTGATTGCTTTTGTAGTGTAAACGCTCATGTGGTCAAATGCGTTCGAACTACCACTAAAGACCGCCTACTCTCTGCCTACTGACCTACTACGTAAACATTATGGGAAGTGCGCTAGCCAGACGGGATTTAAAATTGGTTTGAAGACGAAAAATGTACCAAGCACAATGTTCTCTCACCATTCCTGATTTCTAACAAACACTAACGGTTATCAGAGCAGAAACGAAAGCTGCTCTCCTTATGTTTTTCCGTCATCTCTGGTCGTGTTCATATGTAAATTTTGTGAGCTTATTTCATCCATTACATTGAAAGATCTGAAAAAGCCAATTAATTTACCTGCCGATAGACCCTCCCCTCAAAGAAATTAGGACAGAAGTGGACAAAAAAGACAGATTAAAACACCAGGTGTAAACGGGAATGTGTCTCCCTCGTCTACTTGTGATCCGATCTACCAAAACGCATTATAACACCAGGTGTAAACAGGGCCAAAACTCTACATAAATGAAACAGCTGAGCTTTCAAAGACCATTCTCAGAGCAATATAAATTTACTTTGGATTGGCATCTTGGTTAATAAGAGCACAGTTTGAGACGTATTCCAAGTGCTTTGCAACGGTCGGTTTGTCTCATTCAGTGAGGACAGCTTTTAGCTGTTGCGGGGCAACGCGACGCGAAAAAAGTCACGTCTGGTGTAGACACGGTGATAACAGATGGCACCACGAGACAAAGATCTATTTCAGAACCAGCCGCTATCAAAATAATCTGGCTGCGGGCGCGGGCCAGATATTATTGCCGCCTATTGCCGACCACTGCATTACAATATTGCATTACTCCCTAAAAAAGTAACTAATTGCGTTACTTAGTTACTTTTTAAGTAATGTGTTACGTTACTTTTGCGTTAATTTTGCGTTACTTTTTCTCATCTGGGCTGTGCTTGCTTATTTGTTTTTTAATAACAAAAAAGTTATTCTATTTTTGGTAAATGTAAAGGCTTTTGCACCAAAAGTGAAATAAATAAGCCTCAGGCTGAAGGAAATGCAAATTCACGCCTGTACAGTAGAGGGCGCAGCTCAAACAAGAAAGTTCAGCACTCTTCAACAATAAAAACAAAAAATGAAACAAATGTGATGCTTATCTAAAGTCATATTTCCTTATTAGTATGGTTCAATTGGATCATTGAAGGTCAGCAGCAAAGACATTGGTTAATAAAGTGAGATTAAATACATAAAGTATATTTGTGGTATTTAACATTTAATTAGTGCAGATTTGCATTTCACTGTTTTTATTCATTTTGAGGAATACTGAATCTGTTTTTGTGCAAGTGAGATGAGTAAATGCATGTTATTGCATTACTTATTTGAAAAAGTAACTCAGATATTTCCTTGTAAATTTAAAAGTAATGCGTTACTTTACTAGTTACTTGGAAAAAGTAATCTGATTACATAACTCGCATTACTTGTAATGCGTTACCCCAACACTGGTTATGAATCCCCTCATGTTCAACAGACTTCACCAGCATGTAACTGACTACAAAGGCACTGATGTGCAGACAGACACAATGACTGCATTAGAGTGTTAGCAAGCGTTTTCTTAATTTTCTTCAAAGCCAAACATGCAGGGCTTTAATTAAAGGGTGGGTATGGGGGTGTTAATGGGTTTTTTTGCTTCAGACAAAACAGCCCCCCCACTCCCCACAATACACCACATTGCATTGTGGACGGAATGTCCGCTCAGACAGTATAAGAGCAAAAAAAGAGGAGACGCACGCATAGTTAACATGCTAAGACCAAAGCAGCCCGGTCAGATTCGACATAACTGACAGCCTCATTGCCCTGCGACCGTGGACTGCGGTTTAAAGGTGGGAGGAAAAGGCTTCTGTAAAGTCCAGAACATTCCCCATGTTTCCTTGGAGAAATAAAAAGATGTAGTTCTAGCCCACGCTGTCTGGCCTCAGACAGGAGTATCAAGCACTAACTGAAGAGCAGTCTGGTGCGATGCCATTTCACATCCACCTAATTCATTAATGCAATTGAGAATGGGTGTCGGGTTTCATAATAGGTAGAGAGCACATTTCGCCCTTTTCCTGAAACACAAGCTCCACACATGTGGGTGAAACAGGGAGAGAGTGCGGCAAAACGAACAATCTAGAATCCACAGATGAAGAACACAGAGTACAATAACAGGAAACAGCAGAGAGAGAGAATAACCCGACTGTTTGTCTGCACTAAAAGTGTCCATCATGCTCGGTGCACCTCAGCGATACTGAAGCTCATTTAAGCCCATGTAGCTTATAGTCTTTAAAGGGTTAGTTCACCCAAAAATGAAATTTCTGTCATTAATTACTCACCCTCACGTCGTTCCAAACCTGTGATACCTTCATTCATCTTCAGAACACAAATTAAGATTATTAATGAGTCGGTGTTCTGACATAGAACCTGGAAGCGCCGAACATCAACAGTGTAGGAGAATGACAGGGAGGAGACGGAAATGTTGAATAAAGTAGTTATTTTTGTTTTGGTTTTGCACACAAAATGTATTCTCATCGCTTCATAACATTAAGGTTGAACCACTGTAGCAACATGGACTATTTTAATGATGTCTTTAATACCTTTCTGGGCCTTGAAATGTGCAATGACGTTGCTGCCTATGTGTGGTTTAGAATCCTCTCAGATTTCATCAAAAATATCTTAATTTGTGTTCCGAAGATGAACGAAGGTCTTACAGGTTTGGAACGACATAAGAGTGAGTAATTAATGACATTTTTGGGTGAAATGAAATTTCATTTTTGGGTAAACTAACCCTTTAATTGCAATAGCTATAAGTCAGAGAAGTGTGTACGCGTTTTTGTGACATATCAGGACACAAATTTGTATAATGACATCGGTATGACATAGGTATTACAAGGAGAGGGTGACTTATGAGGACAATACCCCATGTCCCCATTTTTCAAAAGGCTTATAAATCATACAGAATGAGTTTTTTTGAGAAAGTAAAAATGTGCACAGTTTCCTGTGATGGGTAGGTTTAGGAGTAGGGGTAGTGTAGGGGGATAGAAAATATGGTTTGTACAGTATAAAAACCATTACGCCTATGGAACGTCCCCACAGTTCACAAAAACAAACGTGTGTGTGTGTGTGTGTGTGCACAAATGGATAAATTCAAGATCTTTGAATTCAAATTCATCCTGGGTTAACTTAACCTGCACTCTAAAAAATGCTAGGTTGTTTTTCAACCCAAATCTGGGTCAAATATGGACAAACCCATCCTAAAAATTTTATTTAAAAAATTTAACCCAACAGCTGGGTTTGTCCAAATTTGTCCATATCTGCTCAATCATGAAACAGAAGTTTGAACTTGTGAGTATAAAATATGAAATAGAGCATAAACAATAAGTATTTAATTAGACAATATTAGAGGAAAAAAACAGAGAAAATATTCATTTTAAAATAATGTATAAAATATTTTTTTCTTGCTATTTTTTCAATTCTACTTTTCACTGCTGGTAACTTATTTTGTAATGAAAAAATATTGATTTAGAAAAATGCATATTGTATATCAAACATTTGATATAATGACAATATATAATTTTAATGAAAAAAAATGAGGAAAAAAATGCATATTGTATATCAATTTTTGTAATATAATGCTAATCTATAATTCTGAATTATAAAAAAAAAAAAATTAGAAAAATGCATATTGTATATCATTTTTTTTTGTAATGTAATGCAAATATATAATCTTTAATGAAAAAAAAAATACAGTAGAAAAATGCATATTGTTTATCAGTTTTTACATGTGAAGGCCAAGTATGCTAACCTATACTGTGAATTTGTCCTCTGCATTTAACTCATCCAAGTTAGTGCACACACATTAGGAGTATAGTGAAGTATTGAACACACACACTGCAAAACGTGAACACACACACCTGGAGGGCAGCCATTTTGCTGTGGCGCCCGGGGAGTGATTGGGGGTGTTAGGTGCCTTGCTCAAGGGCATCTCAGTCATTTCCTGCCGGTATTGAGAATCGAACCCACAACCTACCAGTCTGACTCTCTAACCATTAGGCCACGACTACACCCAAGAAAAATGCATATTGCATATTGTATATATGCCAATATATAATTTTAATGAAAAATGTATTAAATTAGATAATGACTGTTTTGTACTCCAGTCACTGTTTTCCAAAAATCACATTAGCTAAATAACCTGTAACGACCTATTAATCTATAAATTTTTTTCTGTTACAAAATCCATGTTCAGAACTTTCTTCCAACATATGTGTTTATGCCCAAAAGCATGTCCAGTACCTGCTCAATAGATGTGAAGTGATGCTAATGTGTGTCTATGAGTCTTGCAGTGAGTGTGTGATACGATCTGATTGTGTGTGTGTGTGTGTGTGTGTGTGTGTGTGTGTGTGTGTGTGTGTGTGTGTGTGTGTGTTGGCTCCAGCTGTGCTGTGCTCTCAAGCAGAACAGGAGAGGGAGGTGTAAAGACAGGAGCAGGTTTTGCCCTCCCAGCACCTCTCACCCTCACACTGCACTTCCTCCTCACTAATTAAGACCCACAGCAGGAGCTAGAGAACAGCTGGATGACCTGACTGAGTGCGTGAGGGTGTGTGAGACAGCGAGAGACGGGCGGACAGGGACGGAATGAGCGAAACAGAAGGAGAGAGATCTGTCTGGCCCACCTTCGCAGTGCTTGCCATCTCCCTTGTAACCAGTCTTGCAGATGCACTTGAAGGACTTTGGAGTGTTCTGGCAGATAGCGTCGACGTGACAGTTGTCTGTGGATTCGGAGCACTCGTCGGCATCTGTGGAGTTGGATAAGATTTAGTTCAATGCTTGCTACACATCCCAGATCTGAAAAAGGTAATAGTGTCACATCAGACAGTGACAAAAAATAAAAGAGAAGTCACTAGATGAAGATGTGCTTTAAAGTGCCATTTTTATGGTTTAAAAGATACATTTTCAGGCAGCCGAAAATCTAATGCTTAAGTCAGTTTCTAAAAACATTCTCTATTTAAATCAGTACAATACAAATAATAAAACATAGAAGGGTCATTACTTAAATCTGTCAGTTTCATTCATATCGGTTTCAAACAGAAGGGCAAGAATGAGTTCCAGAAACAGCTAAATCCTTCTCAGTGCCAATCTACCAAAAGACAAACTAGTCAAACTGACTTAGATAAACATTGACTTTAATGAAAAAATCAATGTTTTTATGTGCTTTTTTCTGACGGGAGATTCGGGGTGTGGTAAAGGTTACTCTTTGTCTCTGTTCTGAGAACAGTTTGCTTTCTCTGATCAGGATTTTATTGCTGGTTTAGACAGGTGAAACTGAACAGAACAGAACAAAAATGAACATATCGATTCAGACAGGACAAGGGCAGTCCGAAAGCAAGACGTTTAGCCTTTTTAGCCAAGTAAAACTGCCAAATAAAGTGATATATTGATTCTCCTAAAAAGCTGAAATTATGCTCATTCATGCTCCAGATACCGAGGTGAATGAATGAATGAGCAGACTGTAAGCTCGTTTGTCTTTTTGAGGAGGTTAAGGAGGTGGTTTGGTTGGTTATTGATGTGTAGACTCAATCCTGCCACCCCACTGGCCCCCCAAAGTCTTCTTTGTCTTTTCATCAAATCGTGTGAATCTTAAACTTTACGCAAACGTAAAAAGTCGCAGAATCCAATTGATCTCCTTTTGCGCAACGGCGCGCTTTTTTCATCCAACATCCAAACCATAAATACACATAGAGAGAGAATAAACAAAAAAGAAGAGTTTTGTTTGTGCATACCATAACTTAATTTGATAAAATAATGTCTATTTGAAAAGACTCAAAACATGGAAAACCAAAAGTCCGCTATGCGCAATCGTCCAACTCATTTGGAGATGAATCATTCATGTCGGATTATTTGCAAAAGCATGTTTCCGACCTAAAATACACACATGGACATATAGAATACCATAAATCCTTCAGTCGTGTCGTGGTTAAAAAGAACCAACACACTATTGTTTGTATCATTATTGACTTTTTCCATGCATTCATTATGGAGAGACACAATGCGTATTGATGGTAGTGGAGGAGTGAGGGGTCGATAAGCCCCCCGGACCCCATCAGGGCGGCTCATGTTCCTATAGACCCCATGGGAGTCCGAAGAGACCCCAGCAAAAGCTCTCCTTAAGGAATATCAAGCGCGTTAAACCAGACTGACGCTTATATGCCTTATTCTGTACGTATTTCCAGTTGTTATGAGAGCGCAATATGTTAAACACCTTCACTAAATTATTAGCTGAATGCAGTAATAATTAATAATACATAATTACATTTAAATCATTTGCATAAAAAACATGCAACCACTGACCGGTGAATATCAGGTGTTAAAAGTTTCACCAAAAAATGATGTGAAAGGGTGGGAAAATAGAATGGAACACTTACCTGCGACTCCAACATTTCCCGTGACATCCAAAGTATTTATGAGGAGGAAAAACAAACAGACGTCCCAGGAGAAGCAGGCAGGACCCATGGTTAGAGGCTGTGAGTGAATGGACTTCTCCAGTTGTGCGTTTCTTTGATAAGAAGGCTTTCTGCTGCTGCTGGCAGAAAGAGCACGAGAGCTCGAGCCGTCTGCTGATTGGTTTGCGCACATTTGAGGAGGAGATGGGAGGTGGAAGAAAGGGGGGCAGAGAGAGAGAGAAAGAGAGAGATTGTGTGCGCGCGCCTAAATCTAGATAGATAGATGGATAGATAGATAGAAATAAGAATTTCATATGAAATAAGACATACTAAATAATTATAAATATTATAAATAATAAGCAATAAAAAGGGAAACAGATAAACAAATAGTCTGTATTAGCTATGGCAATAAATAACAAATGGTACTGATAGCTTTTCTTTCCCAGTGGGACTAATTGTTATATTGACATTTAAAAATAGCCTACTGAAAGTGTTTCTCAGTTTAGGGTTAATCTAATAATCTCAGAATGATAAAAGTAGTACTTTTTAGTTCAACAAGAAATATCCTCCCGAGTTTGGTTGTGTGAGCGTAGCCTCTTATTAAAAGCCATGTAATCAATAAAATACCAATCATAGGAGAGATTATACTGCCCCCTGCCGACAGAATGGCAATACACATACTGTAAAAATCACTGTGGTTGTGCCATGGTACAGTGATAAATTAATTTTCATGACTTTTCTAGTTGCGTGTAATTACTGGATATGATTTTTAAAATAAAGATTGTTTTTTGTATTCACAAAGAGCAATTTCCAGATGACAAAAATGTTCTAGAAAAAAAACCCGGTATGATTTAATATTAGGATATAGATTATATTAATATATAATTTTTTTCAAGGCCTGAAAATCACGAATTCCTTGATATTTCCAGGTTTTATGACCATAAAACCCCGTAGTGTATTCCAAGGTTACTTAAAAATAGCCATAGTGAGCATGTCTAAAAATGCCTTGAGAAATGATAGTTTTTACGTAACCCCAGGGCACCAAAACGAAATCGTTTATGCGTTATCAGCAAGACTTGAAACAGTAGTGTGGTTACAACACAGACATATAAACAAACAAACAGTCCACCTGACATAATTATAGTTTCTCTGAGGGTCTGAAAGACGCGCTCCATATATCGTTCTTAACTTCACATTTGCCCTTTTCACAAGTAAATCCTGTGACTGAAACGCGCTGCACAGGTTGAATGAACGCGTGCAACGCCGAGGAACGCACCGCGACACGTACAGCGGCGCACATAACACGGACCCGCCTTACTGGGTATGACGTCACATAATTCTAGCCAATCGCAGTTTAGGTTCGCCAAGCGGTTGCGTGTCATGGCGTCCTCCTTGAAGGGGGTTGGGTTCGCTGCTTCATAATAAGTGCGATATTTGCATTCCCACGTTCAGCTAAGCGGCTCTAACGCGTTTAGGATATTATTGCACTAGCAATGGGGACTGTGCACGCACGGGTAAGTGTTTTCGTAAAAAATCAGGGTGAAATATACTTGTTTTGCCTGTGACCTCTTGTGCTCGTGCTGGTTTATTGCTTGTTTTGCGTGTTATTGTATGTTAAAGAAAGCTGTGCGTCTTTATACACTTGGCATTGGTTATTGTCTATACATATGTGCAAAATATTTGCAATGTTTGTTTTGTAGAGTATGGATTCTTACCCCATGTATGGGCGAGATATGGGCGTCAACCCAGATGATATGGAAATGATGGAGGCGGTGCAAGAAACTAAACAAGAGGTTTTAGAAAATAAAGATGTAAGTTGTGTTAAACTGATACTGACTTGTACTTAAAATGATAGTATCATGTTTTTATTATATGTGCCATGGTTATACCACGTATATGTGAATATGGTGAACATGAATATATCTTGAATACCACTTTTCATTTCTGACTGTACCACCCTTACAAAAAAAAGTACCAACTCTGATGCTATTAGATGGTAATGCCATAGTATTTGCATGGTATTCCAATGTACTGCCAGTGATACTATGTTGCAAAAACACAATATTACCGTGGTACCATGTCCACAATCTGCAGTCTCACATTATGACATCTCTGTTCTCATCTAGGTTGTTGTACAGCATGTCAACATTGAAGGGTTGGGTAGAACTAAAGAGGATTACCTGGGCTATGAAATCTCTGATGTCTTCACTGCCAGGAACCTGGTTGAAGTAAGTGAGCTGTCAAGAAGGTCAAAGTGTTTGTTAGGACTGGCTCTTATGAGTAGCGATAGACCAAAAAGGCGGATCTGTCGATTAACAGAGTGTTTTAGTGGACGGTGCACATTTTCTGTTTTCAAACGTTTTATAATTTGGTTAAAATTTTGCCAATAAAAGCGTCTGTAAATGCATCAATATAAAATTATTACTGGCTATGTCTCATGTGCTGTCATTAAATTGTACGAAACGTATCAGCATTGAATTGGCTATGGATATTGGCCATTAAAAACGATGTTGGTCAATCACAAATTATAAGACAAGGTATCAAGCCCAGTCTTTCTGCAGGTGATGAGAAAATCCCATGAGGCCAGACAGAGGTTGCTCCGTCTTGGCATATTCAAAGACGTGGAGGTGGTGATTGACATCTCAGAAGGTACTGCTTTCATGCCCAATTTAGTTACATACAGTTCAAAATGAACTAGACCTTAATGTCGATGGTCAGTAAAAAGTGTCCAGTTTTTCTGGACTGAGCTGTTGCTTTTTTCTTCAGAGCAGCTGTTTAGCCCAGACTTTCGACATTTATAAATTGTACTTCAAGCAAACTGCTGTGCTGGAGAATATTAACCTACACCAGCTCATTTACATACTCATAAAGACAGAAAAACCAGTGGGTCCAAAAGTCAACCTTTTTATTATCAGTATTAATTCTATATGTAGGAGAATTGCAATGAGAATTTTCCTCTATGAATTTGATTTCACATTCAGCTACAGTGTTGTTCATAAGATGCTGTCTTTCTGATCTCATCTTTAGGGGCAGACGCTCTGCCAAATGGACTTGATGTTACATTTGAGGTGACCGAGCTTAAACGACTCACAGGCAGTTATAATACCATGGTTGGAAACAATGAAGGGAGTATGGTAAGAACCATAATACACACACAAATTACTTTGCATCCTAACAAAACCGTCTGTCCACAATGAAATCCAAAATACTGCATGACCATAACGTGTGATATGGATGGGATTTTGGACCAATGCGATTTTACTGTGACTGTGGCTGCACAGCGCAACACTGCAGAAATAGTACCAAAGTGATGTAGGAAATGTCCTATCAATCATCTTGTTAAGACTAACATTGTTATTGTTGCATTTTCGGTAAATGAAAAAAAAAAAAAAAGCTAAA
Source organism: Ctenopharyngodon idella (assembly GCF_019924925.1). Classification (NCBI taxonomy): domain Eukaryota; kingdom Metazoa; phylum Chordata; class Actinopteri; order Cypriniformes; family Xenocyprididae; genus Ctenopharyngodon; species Ctenopharyngodon idella. The sequence goes on from NC_067223.1 coordinate 13,323,782, forward strand.
CTAAAATATAAATAGTGGATGAAAAGCATAAACTTAAAAAATGTAGAAATGGCGCCTTGGCAGCTGATATAAAGTTGAGTACTGAAGTTAAAGTAGAAAAATTACTAAATCTAAAACTGAAATTATGTAATTTCATATAAATGAAACCTATATAGAAATATTAAAAACTAATAAAAATGAAATTAAAACTGAAAATATAATATAATATTTATAATAATAACATTTACAGACAATGTTGAGTATTACTTATGCTGTCAAATCAATTAATCACATCTAACATCAAAGTTTGTAAATATGTGTGTGTGTCTCTATCTATCTATCTATCTATCTATCTATCATCATATTTTATATTTACAAACGATCATGTTAGATGCGATTAATCCTAATTAATCGATTTGACAGCACTAGTAATACTCCACACTGACTATAAATGTCATTATTATAAATATTTTTCATATTCTTCTTATTTTATAATGGCGACTAATTGAATAATCTTATAATTATTCTTATAATCGCAATTAATCGCATCTAACATAAAAGTTTGTGTGTATATCTAAATCTATATGTGTATGTGTGTATATATATATTATATACACACACACACACATTTACAAACGTTTATGTTAGATGTGATTAATCGAGATTAATCGATTTGACAGCGCTCCCTTTTTTAGATTTTCTGTGTAGTTTCTACATGGTGTGTCATTGTGTTTGTATCTCTAAAGGTCTTGGGCATTAAACTTCCAAACATGATTGGCCGAGGAGAGAAGCTCACCTTTCAGTTTTCCTATGGAACTAAGGAGACGTCCTACGGCCTGTCCTTCTTTAAACCACAGTCAGGATATTATGAACGCAAGTATGTTTTCTGCAAACAATGTAAAGATGAAGTGTGTAACATTTCTCGATGTTAAGATTCAATTGCAGACTTTAGCTTTAAACATAACAGTAATGTTAAATGGATATTAAACATCTTTGGCTTCTTTGCTTTGTGTAGCTTCACGCTAAACCTGTACAAAGTCACCGGCCAGTTCCCGTGGAGCTCTCTGAAAGAAACGGACAGGGGAGTTTCTACAGAGCTCAGTGTAAGATATTGACCGTAAATAGTGATTTTAAAGCACTGGTTGTACTTTATAATGAAAGATATAATGCGATATGTGTCTTGCAGTTCCCTCTGTGGATGACAGATCACACTCTGAAGTGGGAGGGCGTGTGGCGTGAGCTGGGATGTCTGGCCCGCAGCGCCTCCTTCGCTGTGAGAGAGGAGAGCGGCCACACTCTTAAATCCGCCCTTTCTGTAAGATGCGTTCTATTGTGTTAAAGTTTGGGCTTCATGGTTTTAGACTGATTTCATGGATTTCTTGTCTCTTACAAGCACACCATGGTAGTAGACACCAGGAACTCTGCCATCTTGCCCCGAAGAGGTGCCTTACTGCGGATCAACCAGGTGTGTGAACTTGAACATCAGCCCAGAACTTATCAGTAGCTGTTTTGTATATCTTCGCTCACCGTTAGTTTGCCTCATAATGTCCATCACTGATTAAAACTGTCTGGACAATAGTTGTGTTCGCTCTGTTGGTTTAGGAGCTGGCAGGATACACCGGCGGAGATGCCAGCTTTCTCAAAGAGGACGTTGAGCTGCAGCTTAACAAACCATTTATCTGGGGATCGGTGTGTAGTCTTGATTCACGTATATTGTTATAGATATTTCTGGTTTTGACGTTGTCTGTCATGCTTTAGAAAGGCTGCAGTTGCTATAAAAGTCTCTTTTTAGTGGTAATTGGACATTAGTGTTATTAAGTATTTCTAATGATTTTCTCTTATAGGTGTTATCTGCATCTTTATGGGGTGGGATGATCTTTCCTCTTGGGCGTCAGTCTACCTCTATTGCTGACAGGTGTGTGTTTGTTTGTTTGCTTGCTTTTAGATGGTTGCTTCATTGTTCCTTAAAAGGTTTTATAGTTATAAATGATTATAAATGTATAAATATACAGATTATCTGGTAATAAGCCATCTTGTATTGTCTATAGAAACATTTTATAATGATTAAATCACTCTATTAAAAACGCATTCAGCAAGGACATGTGACTAATTTAGCCACTGAATTAAAGAGGCCATGTTATGCCCTTTTACAAAGTCTTGATTTTGTTTTTGGGGTCTAGTAGAATAGGTTTTCATGCTAGAGTGTTCAAAAACACATTATTCTTCACATGTAAGGTTGCAGCTCCTCTCTTCCCAGTCTGTCAGTAACGCTCTGTTTAGTTCCTGTCTCTCCTTCCAAAAAGCGCAGTGTGTTCTGATTGGTCAGCTGGACCTCAACCACTTCGAGCGTGTTTTGGAAATGTCACGCCCCTTACCATAACCATGACTTTAAGCTTCTCACACTTGGGCTGCGTCCGAAATCGCATACTCTCTGAGTAGATATTTATTTTGAAATATAGGTAATTATAGCTGAGTAAGTAATTACTTCGCGACTGCTAAAAATGTTTGTTCTATATAGTATGAATGTGTGTAGTAAGAATGTAATTCGGACATACTACATTTACCATGTTGTCACTGTCATGTGACCTACAGTGTCAATTGCGCCTCTTCACTGACATTCACAAATCCTCTCCCGTGGCCTTATGGGATAGGACATACTACCCTCTAAAAAATGCAGGGTTAAAAACAACCCAAGTTGGGTTAAAAATGGGTTTTTGACCTAGCAGTTGGGTTAAATGTTTAACCTCCTGGGTAGTTTTATTTAACTCACCTATTGTTTAAAAATTACTATATGGCTGGCTTAAAATGAACCCAAAACAGGTTGGAAATTAAAAATCAGACATAATTACTAGAGGAAACAGTAATAATCAAAAGGTGGACATTTATTAATAAGCAATTTAATAAATGTTTATTATCTAATTATTATTTATTAAATGTATTAATAAATGTTTATTTATTAAACATATTAATAAATGTTAATTTCCAACCTTTTTGAGTTCATTTTAAGTGAGCAATACAGTAATTTTTAAACAATAGTGGAGTAAATCAAAACTTTTTTATTGCTGCATGTAAATTGTTTTATGTGTTTTATTTGCTTGTAAGGTGTCCTTGAGTGTTACGTAAGGCGCCCATAAATAAAATGTATTATTATTATTACCCAGCAGGTTGGGTCAAACATTTAACCCAACAACCCAATCGCTGGGTTTGTCCATTTTTAACCCAACTTGGGTTATTTTTAACCCAGCATTTTTTTAAATTGTATTGACATACTGATTTTAGCATACTATATAGTAGGAAAGTATGCAATATCGGATATAGCCCTGGACGTGGCGACCACACACTACTAATGCAACTCATCTAGGCCTTGTCCCTTTTTTTGACATATGCCTTGGGTGGGAATTATGTAAATAAGGAATATTGTGACGTGTTCATTAACAGTAGAAAACTCAAGACTACAATGGAGGCATTTCAGGGAGTTCAGAAACAGTGCGCACTGATATAGAGAATAACTTCATTTGGACTGACATATAACTTTGCAGACCTTTTTCATGCTCAAACAGCAACATTACTCACTAAAGACAGCTGAACATGTAAAAAAGCATAATGGGTCCTCTTTAAGACATGACAACCAGCCTGAACATGTCAAAGGCAGAGCGACATCTCTCATGGGCCGATTGGTGCTTGCAGCATCTTTGAAGCCAGAGGGATTATGTTTATAGCATTTTATAAACCGCATCATGCATGTGTTTTTCTTTCAGGTTCTACCTGGGCGGCCCAACCAGTGTGAGAGGTTTTGGCATGTACAGTATAGGCCCTCAGAGTGAAGGTAAAGATGTATATGGTCACAGAACACACATTTTTGTGCATACTGTTTTTGTGTACCTTATGATTTTTTTCCCCTTTAATGTTTCTGATTTGATATCTTACCTGATCAGGTGATTATCTGGGTGGGGAAGCGTATTGGGCTGGTGGGCTTCACCTGTACACACCCCTCCCCTTCCGCTCAAACAAGGGCGGTTTGGCTGACCTCTTCAAGACACACTTCTTCCTTAATGCTGGAAACCTTTGCAACCTCAACTACGGTCAGTAGTTATTTGCTAAAAGCTTGTCATTTTTTTAGTCTCAATTTGATTAGTTTTAACTAAGGAAGTGCAGTTGTCTGTTGTGCAGGGCTATTATTGTTAACTAAAACGAAAATTAAAACCATAAAAAAAATATATAATATATATATATATATTATTTCAGCTAGTTGCTAAGGCAACATTACTCATTTTCATTTAGTTTAACTTGACTAAAAATAACTAAAACTGTAATAAAAATGTAATAACTATATGAACATATTAAAAAAAAACTAATAAAAAATAAACACAAAAATGACTAAAGCTTAAACTAAAGTTAAAATGAAAACTGAAAATATAAAAATGGAAAGAAATTCAAAATATTAATACAAACTATTGCTACTAAAATAACACTGATCTCTAGTCATTGACTGAATATGTGCATTGCAGCCTTTTGTCCACATGGTGATGCTATTGTTGCAATGAAACTTCATTATGACACTTTGAAGTCAGAGACTACAGTGTCTCTACAGTATTATGAAAACTTCTTGTGGTAGAAATCAACTTCTTTATCCTTTGAAATTATGCATTGTGTTTGCCTAGGAGAGGGACCACACGCACATCTGCAGAAGTTAGCGGAGTGTATCCGTTGGTCTTATGGCGCAGGAATAATTCTACGTCTGGGAAACATTGCTAGACTTGAACTCAATTACTGCTTCCCCATGGGTGTTCAAAGTGGAGACAGGTACATATACACATCCACTGAACCATATTCATGCTTAAAGTTAGGGTAGGCAATGCTTTTCAGAAACACTTTTTGTTACACTGCTTGAAACTTGCTTCACATCCTGATAGCAATCAATAATAGAAGTGGTCTAAATATTAACAAATATACATATATCTTCTGTGGAAGTCTCAGGACCAAAAAATGTTCGTCCAATCATTGCATTCAAGTGCAGCAACTAGTTCACTCAAGAAGGGAAATTGTGTCATTGTTTTCTCACTCTCATGTGATTCCAAATTCAACATGAAATTGACTAGAAATGAAATTAATTTTGGAAGACAAACGTTTAGCAGAATGCCCTTGACTATATTGAATTCTGTTAGATTCAATATAGTTTTTAATCTCCCCAACATTTAATAACAGCCCCTTTGCAAATCATTGCAACCACTCATTTGAATCCTAAATTATTTTTTGTTCCCTGACAGGATATGTGACGGTGTGCAGTTTGGAGCAGGCATCCGTTTCTTGTGATCTCCTCAACTGCTGTCCAACTGTTGCAGCAGGGATTTGTGGGATAGCGCTTAAGATTTTTCTAATATTTTTGGATGTTGAACATTAATTGAGGGATCCCTACTGCATGCACACTCTGAGGATGCACTTCGTTTTTGTACCTTGAAGACAAAAAAAAAATGATGTGGTTTTCCTGCATACCTTTCTCACTGTTTGATGAAGAGTCCAGTGTTCAGTGAATGAAGATGTATGTAATCTTATCCGGTCTGCAGGTGCTAAAAGAGTTAGGCTTTTACAGTTGTTTTCAATGAGGAGTGCTTTAGAGATTATTCATAATCAAGCTGTTAAACCTGAGATTCAGTTCAAATCCACACCACCGTCCACCTTTATGTGTGCTTTTTACTCAGTTCAGTCAGTGTTTCAGTCAGTTCAATCATGCCAAACGAGATAACTGAATTGATTCAAACCAACCTCATCGAATGAGTAGTGAGTCGAAGTCCCCTTCGTGAAATCCACCAGCAGTGCTTTATTATTAGGACACTTTTTATTATCGTTTGAACTTTAAATTTATGTTATATTGTGCACAAAAAATAAACCTTTTTGTTTCCCTAATGTATTTTGTGATCATTTAAGAAAGGCACAAAATATTTTAGTATATTAAACGGCTGAGTTGTCAAACACAACAGACATCTATAACAAGGCATTTCCTACATGGTGTACATGAACCACTAATCGAAAATTACAAGGTCTACTGGAGACTGGGTGAACGATAAACATTTGAGATCTCAAAGGCTCATATCAAACTACTTTTTCATCCTGTAACAAAACTGTGGTTTTAGTCCCTTGAGTGCCAAAACACACACACATTTGAACCATTTTTTATCTGTCTATCAAAGGTGACTGGCAGTTCATGAACAGCTTGATATCTGTCATGGAAAAATAAACTGAAATGTGTCCAAACTATTTGCAGGATCCATCCAAAGCCAAATATCTGACCTGAACTTTGTAGTTTGACTGAGTATCAAATAGACTATATTAGCAGCTTCTACTTGACTACATTTTTTAATAAGTAAATGTACTCTCAAAGTCCCTTTCAAGAAAAGTCTGTTCACTCGGCGGCCATAATTGCAACGTCTCAAGACCATATTTGAATGGAGGAATCCTGAAAACTCAAAAACTGCTTGGCGAACTCACAATTAATTAACATATTTCAGGTCAGCAATAAAATCTGACATGAGCTGTCTCATAAATGTTGATTCTTATGCTCAAATAGCGTTAAAAAAGCATATTTTTCAGGCTAGACGAGCCAGTGCGCATGTGCAGTCCTTAGCGCAAATCTCAAGTTTCTATGGGAACCGGAGCTTCTAACGGCTCTTTTACTTAGAAGATGGGACATATTCCGCCATATTGCGCGTTGCACTTTCTCCCATTCATAACTAATAGGAGTGAACTGTCCTTCTATATCTATAGTATTTGGTACTCTTTACTGTGATACATTTGTGATGTGTAATGCGATTACTCGGGACATTTTGTATGGCACCTAACTTTATTTTTGCTATAAATGGAGCGATATTCGCCATCAACAGGGCATTTACAGCTCTGCCTTGAGGTAAAGACCAAACACAAAATAAAAAAAATGCTGTGTATTAAAAAAAGATTACGGGAATTTTGTCTGCGACAAGAAAATATTCTTATAAGAGAGTGTTTTGCCTCTAATAATAAGTACGCTCAGAGGGTTACGCGCATCTGTCTAAATAAATGACCGCCGTGACGTATGGAACGGGAGCGCGCACGCACTGAACTCGCTTGGGGGTCAGTGCGCGTCGGTTCAGTCTGGTTCCGCTGCCACACTGACCACATACAGTCAGTCAGCGAACCGCAGGTGTGACTTTACAGTGCCGCATGTTCCCAGCCCACCACCCCGGATTTTAAACGTGATCTTTCTTTTAGTGTTTATAGCATTTTTACCATGTTGTGGACGGCGAACACGATCATGAGGAAATTCTCCTCGAGCTCTGTGAGTAACCGCATCTTCTGCATTGTAGTGAATGAATGAATGAATGCATACGTGGAAATGTGCTGTATTGATGGTAGACACATGCATACACCTTCAAACAAGTTTATATATGTTAGTGACCTCTTAAATAACATTATTATACTGGGGTTACTGGGTGTACTGTTATTGTAAGCATGCTGTCAGCTGATATAACCCGGTGTTTTAATGCAATGGTGTAACTTAGGTTGCACACTTGCACATTGATATATATATATGCATACTATATGCATGTTAATAAGATATAGGGTTAAAGCGGCTTGGGATCCCTTCTTTGCCACGTTGCTTGGTCGGATTACTTCTAGTGGACAGATCCGTGGGGAGTTGCATCAGCAGGGGGCGAGAATATGAGGGCAGATCATATTACTAATGTCACTATTACTAGAACACAAACTTCAAATCACATGTGCACTGAAAGATTAACATTTTGCATACATGATCTTGCCATGACAAGCAATAATAAACTTCAGTACTTGTTTGCTGTGTAAGCAATGCTTGAGCTGTTTATGTCTCCAGTAGATCATATTTTTAGCCCCATTGTGCAGCACAGTTGAAATTACAATTTCAAATGACTTTATTGACTTTTTTTTTTTTTTTTTGCATACATTGCTAATGCATCAATATGTACACACAAAGCAAAAAGTGTGTATTAAAAGATGTAAAATAAAAAAAAAATACAAATAATAATAATATAGAATGGAATGGAATGCAATATAAGAAAATAAAATAGACTTTCAGTAAGATATTTGGATCAATTATGTGCTCATTTTTAGTAATAAAATAATAATAATGTATGTTATTTATAGTTTAAAACCATTTGTCCTCCTTTTTATCATCTTGGACATTGCCATTTGTCATTGACCCATAATAGACTATTTTGTTGTACAGACCGTGAATGAACTACTAATATGAGATCAGAGCAGCGGTTAGTTTTAAAGAACAAAGGGTCCATATGTTTCATATTTTAATGTCAGTGACGTTACGTTAAAACATATAGTTTTGTCTGGTGTGCTTGATTTGAAATGTTTTCATATTTTAATACTCTTTCACACAGGCTTACTACCAAAATAAGCTGAAGTTGGCCCTGATTGGCCAGAGCTTGTTTGGACAGGAAGTGTACACAAACCTTCGCAAGCAGGGCCATAAAGTGGTGGGCGTATTCACAGTTCCTGATAAGGACGGCAAGGCGGACCCCCTGGGTGAGTGTCAGATGGGTGGGGGAGCTCTGAACGGTTTTTGTTACTGTAGTGTGTCATGGGGGCTGGGAAGCCACATTTGCAGCCACATGCATGGGAATATTGTGCAACTTTAAGTGCTACAGAAGTGGAAGTGAAAAATGGGAAACGGGGAAATGAGGAACCCCTGCCCCACACCTCGAATCCCTCTAATCAAATGTGTCAGGTTTGTGGATAATCATTGTTGTAATGAACTCTAACAGGAAGTGAGGTTGAACACCAGTGGCCTACTTCAGTCACAACACTGAATTCCTGAGCAGCACATTGGCTCACAACTCAACCGTGTGTGAGTGTTTATGTTTGCATGAGGCGCAGGGGCAGTTCAGTGTCGGTCAGAGAAGGAGAAGTACATCCCACATAATGATCACATTTTTTTGGTGAATAGTGGTGTGAAGCCATGTGAGGTGAAAAGTCCTCCAGTGATCGGAGCATTTGTGATCAATGGCCCTGTTTACACCTGGTATTAAGATGCGTTTTGCTGGATCTGATCACAAGTGGACGACGTTAAATACAGGTGTGAACGGGGTGTAAAATGTTTTGAGCTTGTCCACTTTCAACCACTTCTAGAGGTAGTTGAAAACGCATTAGACTGGATTGCTTTCGTAGTGTAAACACTCATGTGGTCGAATGCATTCGAACAGCCACTAAAGACCGTCTACTCTCTGTCTATTGACCTAACGCGTAAACATTATGGAAAGCGTGCTAGCCAGACAGGATTTAAACTTTGTCGACTCAAGACCCAAATTTGGTTTGAAGATGAAAAATGTACCAAGCACAATGTTCGCTCACAATTCTGATTTCTAACACACATTTACTGCGTTCGGATGGTCTTGCAGCTGTCAGAGCAGAAACGAAAGCTGCTCGTCGTATGTTTTTCCGTTGTCTCTGTGCACGTTCATATGTAAATTGCACAAGCTTATGTTGTCCATTAGATTGAAAGATCTGAAAAACCCATACATTTACCCGCCCATAGACCCTCCCCTTGAAGAAATCAGGACAGAAGTGGTTGAAAGTGGACAAAAGAGACAAATTAAAACACCAGGTGTAAACGGGAATGTGTCTCCCTCGTCTACTTGTGATCCAATCGACCAAAACACATCTTAATACCAGGTGTAAACAGGGCCTATATTGAAAACAAAGAGTTCAAACAGAGACAATCATTTTCAAGAGTAATTAATGTTTAGAGTTTGTATGAATTACAGATGGCAGTTACTTTTTGATAACTCTCCAATGGAACACATGATTATGTATTGTGTAATGTGCTGATTACCATTTTAATAACCATATTCAGGTGGTGAAAAGTGCTTATAATTCAGGTGGTCACTATGACTTAGACTTTTGAAGTTGTTACAGTTTATGACTGATACATTTATAGATTCAGATATAAAGGACAAGGTCAGTCACTTAAGTAGGCATGGTATTGATTAGATAAATGTTACTCTAGTTCGTTGTTCATTGAAGTTCAGTAAGTCTGAATATGCCAGGTGTGACCTGGTTTTATTTCAGATAGCTTATATAACTTCTCAGGACCAATCTCTCTCTGACCTTCAGCGGTGGTGGCGGAGAAGGACGGGACGCCGGTGTTTAAGTTCCCACGGTGGCGGGTGAAGGGTAAGCCCATCCCGGAGGTGGTGGAGGCGTACAAAGCGGTGGGCGCTGAGCTGAACGTCATGCCCTTCTGCTCCCAGTTCATTCCTATGAATGTGATCGACTTCCCCAAACACGGATCCATCATTTACCACCCCTCCATCCTGCCCAGACACAGAGGAGCCTCTGCCATCAACTGGTGAGATGTTACCAAAGTTTCATTCTGAGATCTTTATATGGACACTAGTGGTAGAGCGTGTTTACATTAAATGGATTTTACCCTTAAATTAATGGATTTAACCCTTAAATAAATAAATACCTCGGGTCTTTATTGACCCGGGATGTCATTCACTACCCTCTCCCTCATTCATTTTTTAGAGGGGACCTATAATGCCCCCTTTACAAGATAAGTAATACAAGTCTCTGGTGTCCCCAGAATGTGTCTGTGAAGTTTCAGCTCAAAATACCCCACAGATAATTTATTATAGCTTGTTAAATTTGCCCCTTTTTGGGTGTGAGCAGAAACACATACTTTTTGTGTGTGTCCCTTTAAATGCAAATGAGCTGCTGCTCCCGACCCCCCTCTCCAGAAGAGGGTGGAGCTTTAAAAGTTTGCACTTCGGTTGCTCAACAACAACAAAGCTGGAGAATCTCACGCAGACAAAATGATGATTGTCAGTAACGGTGTTCAGCCTTACAGTGTCCGGAGTCGGACACTAATGGCGAGTCTCAGGAAAAAGTTACAAATTTAAGAATGCATCTGGAAATTCTTTTGTAATTGTTATTAAAATATCAGAAGACTTTTATAATATTGCGGCAGTTAGAGATCCGTCTGTGTTAGATATAGATCCGGGTCGCTGAAGACCCGAATATGTAATAATGATTGGCAAAACATTCATGCATTTAAAGGTTAAATATGTGTATGCAGGACACTAATCGAGGGTGATAAGAAAGCAGGATTTAGTATATTCTGGGCTGATGATGGTTTGGACACTGGACCCATCCTACTGCAGAAGGAGTGTCCAGTAGAGCCCAACGATACAGTGGACACACTTTATAACCGCTTCCTGTTTCCAGAGGGCATCAAGGCCATGGTAACTATGAAGAAAACATTATGACATTTTTATGCAAACTAAACTTTAGATTTTGAATCTGAGTTTACTTAAATTGTGTTCCAACAGGTAGAAGCTGTACAGCTCATTGCAGATGGCAAAGCTCCCAAGATCCCTCAGTCTGAAGAAGGAGCCAGCTATGAAGGAATCCAAAAGAAATCCAATGCTAAGGTGAGACACAAAACAGTTATGTAAATCAGGCAAAATGTAATTAAGCTTTGGTTTTTAGGCTCCAAATGCAAGCAAAGAAGGTACAGGAAGTGAACATCAGTTTATCTGCCATTCTCTGCCTCCAGGTGAATATGGCTCAGCCAGCAGAGGCCATCCATAACTGGATCCGTGGTCATGATAAAGTTCCCGGTGCCTGGGTTGTCATTGATGGAAAGGTGCGTTTCATACGTAATATGAAGCTTTACCTGTAAATATGAAGATACTTTTCTTGCTCTGATTTTAAATTGTAATTTTGGCCACCCCTGAAATGGGTCATACCATTAACATTGCCTGAACAGTTGAATTAAATAAAACATGCAAATCATTTTACGGTATACTGTACTTTTAATAATTAATTAAATGAATCTGAAGTCTCACTCATAGGCAAACTCAAGACTAATTCTGATTGCTAAGTTGGTGATGTTTTTACTGGATAGTAATGTGTGTGTGTGTGTGTTTTGTTCTGTAGCCGGTAACGCTGTACAGCTCATCCATGCTGAGCGGGTCGGTGCCTGCAGGTCAGCCAATAGAGGTGGAGGGGGCGTCTCAGCCTGGACTCATTGCCAAATCTGGGCTTGTCCTGTTCGGGTCTGATGGAAAAGCGGTTAGCTTCTAGTCTTTTATTTACTTAGCTTCTAAGCTTTTAATGCATTAAGCTACAAATTCCTAATAAAGAGTATTACTTGCTTTAATATAATATCACTGTGCAGCTCCAGGTGAAGAACCTGCAGTTTGAGGATGGAAAGATGATTCCTGCATCCAAATACTTCTCATCAGAGGAGACCACCAGTTTGGATCTCACAGACGATGAGAAGAAAATGGCAGAGGAGATCAGGGTACATTTATGTGCCTCAAAAATGCATTTTAGAAATATATTTGAGCAATGATGCCATTTTGTCTTTTGTTTCATACTTGACTAGGCGATATGGAAAGGTATCCTGAGTAATGTTCCAGCTATTGACGAAACAACCGATTTCTTTAAGTCTGGAGCTGCTTCTATGGATGTAGTCAGGTAGGCCTGACCTTCATTTATTTATCTTATTTATGTATATACAATTATAGTAATTATTAATATTTTCAATTAGCTTTTATTTATATATTTATATATAATAAAACAATTTTATATATATATATATATATTAGTAATTTTAGTTCTTAAACTCAATTTGTTAGTTGCCATACAATTTTATTTATTTCAATTACCTTTATTTCAGTTACCATTTTTTAAAAATATTGATATTGACGTCATAACCATTATCACATTAACATCATTAACCACATTTACATATCAATGTTCATTCTAGTGTCAAAAGTACCGACCGCAATACCAAGTCGGTACTGAAATTTTAAAAATGTGACGCTTTGAGTGCTGTTGAGCAGATTCGTAAACAATCTGAACGGCCTCTGATTGGCCATTGTGTTCACGCACTCAACAGATATGTCTGATTCGCTACAATGATAAACGCTTCAATAAAACATTGTAAATAGACATCAATGACGCTCTTCACCGAGCACTTACACAGATACACACAGGAGCGTTTGACATTTTTAAAATTTCAGTATCGACTTGGTTACGAAGTTGGTACTTTTAACAACGCTAGTTCATTCAGTACTCAGCAACTTTGCAGTAATATTTTGAGGTCATTTCACATGCAAAGAGGTTAGCCAATCATAACAGAGGTCATTTACATAGTAAAGTCATAAATGTAGCAAAAACAGATCGTCTAATTATAAGGAGGCGGAAACTATTTTTGAAAAAGGAGATCTTGATGAACATTATAAGTGGATTATGTGTTATTGTGATTGTTTGGTTTAGATTGGTGGAGGAGGTGAAGCAGAAATGTGGAGAAGTTCAGCTTCAGAATGAGGACGTCTACATGGCCACCACCTTCCAGAGCTTCATCCAGATGTTCGTCCGACGCCTGCGCGGAGAAGACCAGGAGGAGGAGCTGGTCATTGATTATGCGACAAAAGATGTCAATAACATGACTGTAAAAATGCCCTATCAGTGTTTCATCAATGGCAAGTTCGAAGATGCCGAAGATGGAAAGACGTACAACACGGTGAACCCCACAGATGGCTCGGTAAGTTCAGCCGTCTCAAACACACACACACATGTAAACATAAACACACCCCTAGCATATCTAACGTTGGCGTTGTGATTTTTCAGGTGATCTGCAAGGTGTCATATGCGTCAGTGGCAGATGTGGACAGAGCGGTTAGTGCAGCCAAAGAGGCCTTTTATAACGGACCCTGGGGTAAAATGAACCCTCGTGACCGTGGCCGGCTACTCTACCGGTAAGATGGAGAGAATTTGTGTTGACTTTATTGAGCCATTTGGCCAATATTTGACACATTTGTTAAGCAAATTAAAACCAATTATTTGACCAAGAACTGAGAACTTCCTGTTGGGCAGTTTTCATACTTTATGACTTCTTTTTGACTTCTTTTGTGTGCAGTTTAGCTGACCTGATGGAGGAACACCAGGAGGAGTTGGCCACTATTGAGGCGATTGACTCTGGTGCCGTTTATACGCTGGCCTTGAAAACACACGTTGGCATGTCCATTCAGACCTTCAGATACTTTGCTGGCTGGTGTGACAAGATCCAGGTGTGTGTGTTCACTGTGCAGACCTTCAGTATGTACATTTTATAATTTCCTGTCTTTGATGCATCATATCCTGTTCCTCACAGGGCTCAACGATACCCATCAATCAGGCCAGACCCAATCGCAACCTCACCTTTACAAAGAAAGAGCCTCTGGGGTGAGTGAGTGTTAATATGTGTGTGTTTATGCAAATTTGTTTATCATAAATATGTATCATGGTGTTTGTTTGTGTCTCAGCGTGTGTGCCATAGTGATTCCTTGGAACTACCCGCTTATGATGTTGGCGTGGAAGAGTGCAGCCTGTCTGGCGGCAGGAAACACACTCGTCTTAAAACCTGCTCAGGTAAAACACGCAAACACTTATATCCAAATATATTAATAGTTCTGATTATACATATTTAGGGGTGTGACGAGATCTACTGCCACGAGATCTCGCGATATTAAAATGTGACAAGATTTCTCGTCGAGTGAAAAGCTGGGGTTTAAACATAGCATGAGGGTGAAATTAGCATAGATTATGCCACTGCTACATTTGCCTCTATTCGTTGCTCAACAGAGCCTAAGCGTCTGATAAATGTCTTATCTTGTAGAATGCGTGCTCAGAACCACCGCTCCCTATTCACAGAGTACATACAATTGCGAATTTGAAAGCGAAAGTAAAACGCGAGCTCCCTGATGTCTGCAAATTAGGCTATATACAATAGCCAGTCTCCCAGTATCAAACCTATCTTAGGCTGGGCTGTGTAGTTGTAACCACCTCTTTGCTCTGACCTCTGTTTTGGTCTCTGTTTGCACTTTGAATATTGAGAGTAGAAAAAATAGTAAGAAATATACAAAATATTATATATAATGTGAATAATTAGCAGTTAACCCCATTAACAGTACTGAAGTTCGCTGAGTGTGTGTGTATATACAAGATATAATTTATTAATGTTCTGAAAAACACAAATTACTGAATATAAACTAGATAAATATTCTTTTGATTTTTCCAGGTAACCCCACTAACTGCACTAAAGTTTGCTGAATTAACAGTCAAAGCTGGCATTCCGAAAGGAGTCATCAACATTGTTCCAGGATCAGGTGAATACATTAAAGGAATATTCCAGGTTCAGTGCAAGTTAACCTCTGTGAACGGCATCTTCTGTGGTCTGTTGCTGACCACCACAGAAAATAATTGCATCTTTCCAGTTGAAAAAAAAAAATCACATTTACAGTTATGCACTGACAAAGGACTATGGGACAAGAGATTCCAGAAGGTTTAAAAGCAGAAATGTGCATCTTGTGTGTTTGTTAACGCACTTTTATTACATACAAAAATGTGTTTTATATGTGCTGTGAAGATTCTAAAGATCAGTTTTGTTTTTCAAAAGTGTTTTCTGTGTTAATCAGCTGCTGATGTCACTGATATAACATTCTTACTCCTCTTGATGACTGACATTTCTGTCATCTCTTTCTCTCAGGTGGTCTGGTCGGGCAGAGGATGTCCGATCATCCTGATATCCGTAAGCTAGGTTTCACAGGCTCTACTCCCATTGGCAAACAGATCATGAAAAGGTAGGTCAAATTCATGTAATTTCACTAAAATCAACACTGTAAATCTATTACTGTTCAAATATGTCACGTACAGTGACAGTAAATCGTTAAAACGTTTATACAGTGCTCTGAAAGAGCCTCCAGCTGATGATGTTGTTCCTGTTGCAGCTGTGCGGTCAGTAATTTGAAGAAGGTGTCTCTGGAGCTGGGTGGTAAATCTCCCCTCATCATCTTCAGCGACTGCGATATGGACAAAGCAGTGAGAATGGTGAGAGAAGACAGCTAGTGCCAGAAGATATGTCAATATAAGTCAAAATCTGCTAAGGGGTCATTAAATGTAACAAATCGTGTTTTAAAAAAAAAAATATTTTATTGAAAACTTTTATTGGAAAATTAAACGTTTTTTTTTTTTTTTTTTTTCAAACTTTGATGATCTTTTAAACAACTGAGAAGATAGTAATCAAACTACATTTTATAAAAATCACCTATCAAGTTTATAATATATATTAAATAAATTACATGTTAATCAGAGACTGACTTGTCAAAAATGTTACATTCAGCTGTCACAAATTTATTGACTTTTCAAGTTCAAGTTCATGTTTTACCAGGAAAGGAGTGGTTTTGATGCACAAATTTGTTTTTATTGTCTTTTATAACCAATTTTTTTTATTTAAACCATGAAAATGCAGATCCTGTTGTAAATAATAGTGAAAAATCACTTTTTAAAACTGTTGTTTCATTATTACCCCTTAGCTGATTTTGACTCGTATACAAATGCCAAATCTTCCTCTTGAACTTACTGCATGTTTGTGTGTACGATGCAGGGCATGAGTTCTGTTTACTTCAACAAAGGAGAGAACTGTATCGCTGCGGGCCGGCTGTTTGTTGAAGAGTCCATCCATGACGAGTACATCAGGAGAGTGGTACGTGTTCCCTCATGCATAGACTGCATCTTAAATCATGCGAGCTGCTTCTAGATGAGGACATACTGATGTGTTTTTGTGTGCTCAGGTTGAGGAAATCAAGAAGATGAAGATTGGAGATCCTTTAGACCGCTCCACAGATCACGGTCCTCAGAACCACAAGGCCCACCTGGACAAGCTGGTGGAGTACTGCGAGATCGGCGTGAAGGAGGGAGCCACACTCATCTACGGTGGGAGACAGGTGGACAGACCAGGTGAGACCTCCAATATAACCAGACACTCATGCTTTAAAAGGGTTTGTGAACATAAATTTGTTCTGTAAATATTTTTAGAACATAAATTTGGCAATTTTGGTCATGTATAAGCATATATGCATTATTTCCAATGCTCTTTTAGTTTAATTTATATATTTATATATATATTGTTGTCATTTTAGTATAAATTTTAGTAATTTTATTATCTGTTTCTTCTATTTCTCATATTTTTATATTTCTGTATAGCTTTCATTATTTTTATTTAATTTTTAGTTTTAATAATTTTAGTACTTTAACTAAATACACATATTTATTTCAGGTTTTTTTAAGCTTTTAAGTTTTTCATTATAATTATAGGTAAAGTTTTAGTAATTTTGTTTTGATTTTGTCTTTTTTTTTATTCGTTTATATATATATTTTTCATCTAATATTCATATTTTATCTTATTTCAGCTTAATTTCAGTTGCTAAAAAAATAATTTAATAGTTTTAGTTTTGTTAACAATAACAACACTGATTATTCCAGTTCTAATATATATCTATTTATGCTTAAAGGTTTTTTTATGGAGCCCACAGTCTTCACAGACGTAGAAGACCACATGTTCATCGCCAAAGAAGAGTCATTTGGCCCCGTTATGGTGGTATCCAAATTCAAAGATGGGTAAGCTGCCTTTTTCTGCCTATAGTAGGGCTTTTTGTGACTATCTGACCTGCAACATGAACTAAATCCAAGGCAGGAGCTCGTTATGACAACATTTGAGCAAAACATCAGCATAAGTGTCATTCTTTAGTCACATATATGATACTGTGCCAGATCTTATCACTAAATAACAGCGTATCAATGCTAATGCCATTGTTTTACTCCATCAGTGATGTAGATGGAGTTCTGAGCAGAGCAAATGACACCGAGTTTGGCCTGGCCTCTGGAGTCTTCACCCGTGACATCAACAAGGCCATGTACGTGAGTGAGAGACTGGAGGCGGGAACCGTGTTCGTCAACACCTACAACAAGACAGACGTGGCGGCTCCCTTTGGAGGCTTCAAACAGTCCGGGTTTGGGAAAGACCTTGGTAAGAGTGAACAAAACACACTGTATTATTACTGTCTATATCAATTCATGAGCATGAGGACCATGTGTATGTGTATCCAGGTGAGGAAGCCCTGCACGAGTACCTGCGGACTAAAGCTGTGACGGTGGAGTATTAAAGGAAACCTGGGGCGGGAAAGACTGTATGACCCGTGACTGCATGGCCGAACTGTGGCTTGAAGAAGGTTTGATAGGAAATCTAGAGCATTTCCTGCCATGACTACACTGATGTGCCTACATTTTATATCACCCTTTTTTCTGGAAATGTTTGGAGCAGGACAAATGCTGGCTTGCCGGTCTACACTAGCGAACAACATTTTTAAAAATGGAAAAAAAATGGCAAAAGACCTCCAAATGGACCCAAGGACACAGGATCAGCCACAAATCAGATCAAGTATTATTTTTAACTAGTAGACACTGAAGTATCATACTGACTGAGCTCAAGTGAATGATCAAATTAAGCTCATTTCTTTTAAGTTCTCATGATCTTCAGCGTTTCCTAACCATGTTGCCAGTGACAAGCAATTGTTCTACACACTCCGAACATGAAACTCTTGTTTCCACAGAAATAGAAACCAAGTAACCACAAAATGTCCTGTCACTTATATCACAACTGGTTAGGATAAAATTGCTAATTTACACTACCATTCAAGTGTTTGGAGATGGTAAGATTTTATGTTTTTGAAAGAAGTCTCTTCTGCTCACCAAGGCTGCATTTATTTGATCAAAAATACAGTAAAAACAGTAATATTATTACAATTTTAAAAACAGTTTACTATTTTAATATATTTTGAAATGTAATTTATTCCTGTGATGGCAAAGCTGAATTTTCAGCCTCATTACTCCAGTCTTCAGTGTCACATGATCCTTCAGAAATCATTCTAATATGCTGATTTGCTGCCCAAGAAACATTTCTTCTTATTATTATCAATATGTTGTTAAACACTTGTGCTGCTTAATAGTTTTATGGAAACAGTGATACATTTTTTTTCAGGATTCTGTAATGAATAGAAAGTTTTACTCTCACTTTACATCAATTTAATGCATCCTTGCTGAATAAAAGTATTAATTTATATTAAAAAAACATCTAACTGACCCCAAACTTTTAAACATGGATTAAGCTTCAAGTTTTTTAGTTATTTAGCCAATTGCAAACATAAACACGTCTTTAATTTTATATATATAGTCTTATATTTAAAAGCCATGTCGCATCACTGCCACTTTATGCTAACTGTACCATATTTACCATATTTGTACATCTCAAGGGTTTTAATATGCATAGAATTTCACATCACTCATTTTTATTAGCATAACTGTATATATTTTATTAGAGGATACGACAACTTGTCTTATTTTATATATTTAATTATGCATTCCAGACAGATACAAGATGATTGGAAATGTTGAAAGGGAATAACATAAACACGCTGTTCTCTTTGCAAGGAATTTATTTATTTTGTACAAAAATATGAGACATGCTTGATAGGAAAATATGTAATAGTAACTTAAACTCTTGAATTCAGTACAATGTGAATTATTTCTGACACAATATCTGTTGCCAAGTGATCATGATGCTTTTCTTATGTGTGAACACTTCACCCAATGACATGCATTTGACAAAAGATGAAATGTTATGATGTGCAGATGTTAGAATATTTCAGATTCTGTATAAGCTGTCAGTCAAACAAGATGTGTCATACTGCCAAACATAAACAACAGTATTTCAACTTTATATCAACTACAAACAAAATTTAAGGAGAGTCGGGAAACCATTTTTACAATAAAGAACGCAAATTGCAAAAACTTTGGTTTTAAGATTATTTTTACTTTATTTAAACTTAAAGGATTTGTTCACTTCAGAATTCAAATTTCCTGATAATTTACTCACCCCCATGTCATTCAAGATGTTTATGTCTTCAGTCGAAAACAAATTAAGGTTTTTGAGGAAAACATTCCAGGACTTTTGTCCATATAGTGGACTTCAACAGTTACAAACGGGTTGAAGGTCCAAACTGCAGTTTCAGTGCAGCTTCAAAGGGCTCTACATGATCCCAGACGAGGAATAAGGGTCTTATCTAGCGAAACGATCGGCCATTTTCTAAAAACAAAAATGTATATACTTTTTAACCACAAATGCTCATGTCTTGCACTGCTCTTCACCACGCATTACGTAATCACGTTGGAAAGGTCTGATGCAGGCAGAAGTACTAAAAAAGCACTAAAATGTATATACATTTTTATTTTTTTAAAGAAAATGACTGATTGTTTCCCTAGACAAGACCCTTATTCCTCGTCTGGGATCATGTAGAGCCCTTTGAAGCTGCAGTGAAACTGCAATTTGGACCTTCAACCCGTTGGTAACTATTGAAGTCCACTATATGGAGAAAAATCCTGGAATGTTTTCCTCAAAAACCTTTATTTGTTTTCGACTGAAGAAAGACATGAACATCTTGGATCACATGGGGGTGAGTAAATTATCAGGAAATTTTAATTCTGAAGTGAACGAATCCTTTAACTTTTACTTTGTATAGATAATGCAGAATACATTTTTCAAGTATATTCAACTGAAATGAAAACATCTCCAAAGTTACATGAAATGTTCCTCGCATGAGTCCGCCAGCTTGACAAGACATCAAATCACTGGTCTGTGCTCATTCCAAACAAAAACAGACTTGGAACGATCATGTATTTCATCCATAGGCACAGAAATGGCCTGGCATGAGTTTCCCAGAGTTCCAGTGGTGTATGTGCTCCTTCACTCGCCCTCTTTCTCCAGCACCTGTATGTTGGCCTTTCTCTTTCTGTCACCTGGAAGTTTGAGTGTCTTTGCAGTGACAGTTTGCACCTCTTCATCTGAGCTGTCTTCCTCTGATAATGATGATGATGATGATGACGACGACTCATCCTCTTCACTGCTGTCTGATTCCTCCAGCTCAACCAGAGCCACATCCTGCAGGGCAAACACATCCAGTTATTACAGAAGAAATGAAATATTGTTATATATAGACACTTAATGATGAACTACAGCTGGTAGTGTGACCAGACGCACCATCTCAATGACTTTCTCTGCGTTCTCCACACACTCAATGTCAAATAAACCAGTGGGAGCCTCGTCCATCTGCTGTCTCAGGGACTCATTGGCCTGGGCCATCTGGGGAAGGAAACTCTGCAATCTGTCCAAGACTAGTGCACAGAAACACAATATATATACTTAATATAGCTGTTATGCATAAAGAATAACGATCAAAACATATAACCTGCAAATACAATTGATGACAAATACACTCACCACTACTTCTCGAGACCCTTTCTGTCTGGAGCGAAGCATTTTTAGAGCTCAACAGAAGTTTCTCATGGATTCCTGGAGACAACAAAGTTATCAACTCATATATATATATATATATATATATATATACACACATGTGTGTGTGTGTGTGTGTGTGTGTGTGTGTGTGTGTGTGTGTGTGTGTGTGTGTGTGTTAGTGCTGTCAAATCGGTTAATCGCGATTTGATAGTAGGTTTCATATCTAATATTTCGTTTAGAAACAAACTTTTTATTTTTAATATAAGTTAACTGACTTCTAGTTAGTTTTCCACAAAACAAAAAAGAAATCACCACATTCAACATTAAAAACCACACATTACACAAAAGTCCACTCGAGTGTTTATCAAGACCATGATAAGAGCTTTATTCCAGGACGTGAGATAAATGTTTAGATTAATTAAACCGTTTAAAAGTTTAATTCCTCAAGATTTAAAATAGTCGTGTCAAAATAGAAGAATCGCCCATTATTTATAGCAGACACCTAATAAATGTTTATCTAATCACAAATGATTAGAGTTTCTGGATTTATCTGATAAACAGAGATTCTCTCTGTGAACAGGTTAAAACATGAAATTGAGACCTTTTCTTTCTTTCTTTCTTTTTCAAAGAATGTCTCACCTTTTCCGTTGCCACAGGTCAACAAGTCTTTAGAAGAAGTTTTCTTGATATCGTCCTGTGTTTGAGCCATGGTTTGCTCCTCACATGTACAAATTCACTTCTATCCACATGTGTGTTTACACAACATAATAACTTCCGCGTTAAAGGGTCGAGTAGCTGTTGGCGCCCTCTAGAGTCTTGGACGTACGTTTCTGATCCAATCCAATCATTATTAGGTATTTGAGGTTCAACACTTTAGTGTTTACATTTAATTTAATTTTATTTAATTAAAAAAATTTATTTTATTTTATTTTATTATTTTGAAGTCAATACAATAGCATATTCAAAGATTACAAACCCAAAAGATTTTTTTTTTTTTTTTAAATAGCCTGCTTATTTTGTTCATTATTTTCTTATGTCTTCTGGGATAGAGTCTTTTTTTAGGGCTTTTAATAAATACTTTCGGATAATTAGTTAGGTTGTGTTGTGAAATTGCTAGCGTGTTTTCTAAAATAGCGCTTGCATAGCTGGCATTACCTGTTTTGTTTTTTTTCTTTTGTTTTTTTCCATACCTTACATAGTTCTATCCTGAAAACCTGGATTACCTCACAGGAATTCAAGCTGTCATTCTTGTTTGACAGCATTTCTCTTCTGTTTTGGACATGGATGAAAGAAACAATATTTTACTATTTTATAATATTTTTAAATAAAACTAATTTAAAAAAATACAATGCATGGTAAAAACGTGTCTAAGACAGTGTTAATGTGATCTTAATGTAAGAAAAAAACCTGAAAAAGTAGAAATAGGTTTCAAGCCCATATTGAAGAAACACCAATTTCGTACACGTGCCCTTGTGCTTTTATTTTGAAATGCGCGCTCGCTCCGGCGGCTGTCGCAGTACACGGCAGTGGTGACGCGCCGCCGCTGTCATAGAGCTCCAGTCCAGCGATTAGGGAAGAAGCTGAAACTGGTGTCGACGGAGCTGGAAATATTACGGTAAATACATTCGTTATGATCTTTTCACCCTTCAGAGGGAGTAATAACATCTACCACACATTAAGTAAAGCTCTTGTTTCATTTGACAGGCTTCGGAGTTTAAATTATTAATTATGAATGTTTACCATCAGGCAGCCGGAGAATATTTTAAGATGTTTTGGGGATGATTCCAATGCACAGTTCACCCACCTAAAGCTTAAGATATACAATTGAGTATTTTTTGATAACCACAAACCATATAAACTTCACAAATCCTGCATATTTACTTAGTTTGTCTAGCAGGAAATGCAGCTTGTCCGCTCACTGCATCATCACATGTCTAATGTAAATATCTTAAATAATATCAATCAAATATATGTGTAGTTACTTGCAGGAATAATAAAGTGTTGTTCTGAGCATATTATAGTTCTGCATTTATTTATTTATTTTATTTTTTTCGAAGTTCTGAGAACTAGAATTGTTTAATTTACTTTGTTTACTAACATTTTCCGTGCAATATGTGTTGTTTATAGTTTTGGCTGTGTGACAATATTGAAATTCACTATTGCATCTTCTCATATATGTTTTATTTATTACTATTATGACAAATTCCTCTTGGTTGACTCTAATAAGAATGTGTCATACAATAACCAGACTCCTGTACAATTAATTAGGGTGTTTTTTCCCCACAATAATCGTGTAATATAATACCAACTTCCAAGTATGATGTACTTAGTAATTGTTGTTGAAGTAAATAAGGTTCAGATTGTGTATTAAACATTGTGACTGCCAATTCAGCATCTAGATCAAATAACAACTGCTTACAGACAGCACATAATGATAATGTGACCTCGAATGTGTGTGACAGTGCAAGTACACTTTTGTTGTTGATGAATTTCCCTCTGTACTTTTCTTCATCAGTTGACTGTGACATTATCAGTGCTTCTTCATAGCTGTTGTGTTATGGATGCCACCTGCTGGTTTTGCTGATCTACTGCTCCTCACAAAGTTCAGAGGGCCATGAGCCCAGTCAGCTTCCATCTACAGTATGAGCCTCCGAACCATAGGGGGTGCTGTGCTCAGCTCCCTGGGCCCTAGTCTGGCAGCACAAGCTGGAGGACCCTGGAGCTCCATCTCTTTCAGACCCATACCCTCCTTGCTTCAGACCATGGTACCTGCCGGTTACACTGCTTTACAGGAGGAACGGCTGGCTATGGTGGACCTCGGCACGCCCAAGCCAGAGTCCCTCAAAAACGGGTTCCACCGCGAGCCACGCCGCCACTCAGACCGCAGCAGCAGAACATCCGTCAGCCTGTCTGACGCCGGAGATGGACGCTATGCGGAGACGGAGCCCATGTTGCCTGATGACAGACTTTCAGGAGAAGAGGCAGACGAGGAAGAGGAGAACGAGGAGGAAGGGCAGCAGCTGGCGACCAGAAACATGCCCAAAGAGTCGCCCCTGGCCATGGCACTGCAGATACTAGTGCCCTTCCTTCTAGCTGGGTTCGGGACGGTGTCAGCCGGTGTGGTACTTGATATAGTACAGGTGAGATTCTGAAACCTTAAAGGGATAGTTCACCCAAAAATGAAAATTATCCCATAATTTACTCACCCTCAAGCCATCCTAGGTGAATATGACTTTCTTCTTTCAGCCAAACACAATCTGAGTTATTTTAAAATATCCTTGGTCTTCCAAGTTTTATAATGGGAGTGAATAGTGCCTGAGTTTTTGAAGCCCAAAAAAAGCACATCCATCCATCATAAAAGTAATCCATACTGCTCTAGGGGGTTAATAAAGGCCTTCTGAAGTGAAGTGATGAGTTTTTGAAAGAAAAACATCCACATTTATAACTTTATAAACTAGAATCACTAGCGTGACTTTTATAATGGATCGATGTGCTTTTTTGGGCTTCAAAATCTCGAACCCCATTCACTCCCATTATAAAGCTTGGAAGAAGCTTGTGTTCGTCTGAAAGAAGATAGTCATACACCTAGAATTGGCTTGAGGGTGAGTAAATGATGGGATAGTTTTCATTTTTGGGTGTACTAACACTTTAAATGGAGCATTTACTCACCCTCATGCCATTCCAAACCTGTATGACTTTTTCCCGATCACATCACAGAAGAATATATTTTGAGGAATGTTTTGTCCATCTAATGGAAGTCATTGTGGTTGAAAATCACATTGGACTCTACGGACTTTCATTTTTTGAACATCACCAACAAATAAAAACACTGTAGCAGTTTCCAAAATATCTTATTTTGTGTTTCACAAAAGGAGTCGACTGTGCCTTTTAAATATTAAATTAGATGTGATTAGACTTATAATTTAATTGTTCAAGGCAATATTTGAAGGCCCTCCTGTCTAAGCGGATATGTACCTCTGGTTTAATTAATTAAGTTTATATTAATTTAACTATAAATAATTTGAAGATTTATTGAGGCCCCCCTGGAAGTTTGCTGAGGCCCCCTAGTGGACCCCGGCCCCCTCATTGAGAACCACTGCTATAGACTTCACTGCATTAATCTCTCCACTCTTTTTTCCTCAGCATTGGGAAGCGTTTAAGAACATTACAGAGATTTTCATCCTGGTTCCAGCTCTTTTGGGTTTGAAAGGAAACCTGGAGATGACTCTGGCTTCCAGACTTTCCACAGCGGTTAGTATTCAAACTAATTAACAGTCTAACTACTGTTTGGACATAGTGACTGTCAGCTCTCTTTAAGAAGTTCTCCAGTGTCTCTGCTGATGTGGTTCGTGATGAGATCTAGGCTCATTTTGGGCATGCTCTCACCTGTCAGGACCTGACAATTCATGCTAGTGCCCATCTCCATAGACTGGGGCTGGTAGTAAAAACCATAGACATGTGATGAAGTGACTAGCTAGCCTGTTATTATGGTTATGACTCCATAGGTATTTCCAACCCTCATATGTCTGACTAAGAAAAACACACATAGGTTTTTCAAAACAACATGTAATCAGGATCTTTATTTTGTAATAACTGTAATAATTAATTAATCGCATCTAACATAAACCAGCCACTGTGGCTAGTGGTTTTCCAAAGTTACTAGCCACTCAGCAGTTTCACTGGCCACAATTTTGACATTGATACCATGGGAAAAAACTGCCATATAGATATTTTTAATATTATAATATTATAATACTCATAATTTGGCAGCAGATATATTAGGCTGCTGTCACTTTAAGACCTGACGCACGGATCCATTATACTGTTAAACATGCGTTTTCTTTCTCAACTGTTAACGTTCACTTAAAACATAAGTGACTGTGTTTATGTGAATACTCACCAAGACCGGCATTTTGACATTATTTTGTGTGTATTTGACTGTTTAAGTGCGATAAGCAGAGAAAAATAACTCAATTTAGTACTGAGAGGCGGCTTTATGTATGCGCACTTTGGGTGTGAGCTCAAAATCTGCGGGAATGAGTAAACTTATGTGCAATACGAGCAATACAGAAAATGAGTATTGGAAGCGTTTCAGATATTTCAGTATCAATACGTATCGAAAAATCTATATTTTTGACAACACTACATTGCACTTAGTTTATTACTTTTTTACAGCACCATTTTTGCTGCAAAGTGCTGAGTTTTGTCACTTTCAGTGACATTTTTGCCATGATCAACATCAGCTTCCTACATTTCTGGCGCTGGTAGTAATTACTATATTTATATATATTTATACACACATATACACACTCAGGTATATTTATGCGTGTAGTTTACATAAGCTAGTTCATCATCTGATTCTCTCCCACTCTTCTCTCCTGCCCTTTCCTCCGGGCGCTGGAGTCTCAGTTGCTATCTGCTGACTGAGTGATTTTATTTTCATTTATTTTTGGTAGCTAGTGTTTTTTCCCTCAGTCTGGGTCTCAAGAGCTCAGAGGGGTTTCAGCTCATGCCGTTTAGCATCTAGTGTTCTCATGGCAAATCTGTCGTCCCCCCTCGAGGTGAAAGAATAAACAAACCCTGGTGGTGTGGACTGAGCGGAGGAGAGGGGGTAAAGTACAGGCCTTCTGTTCACCCTCGTGCAGCTGTGGAAAAAAAAAGAAAAACACATACTGAGTCTATTGCCCTCAGACGACTCTCTCCTACACGCTGCTCTTTCACATTGACATTTGTTTCCTTTATTTTCTTAAGCACACACACTGGATCATTGGTTGTGGAGTCGGCCATCTTGTTACATTGCACGCAGAGATCCATTCCAAACCCAAAATATGATTATCTTTTCCTCAGATGGTGGTTTTCTTTTCAATGTCAAATATTCAATGCCAAAATCCACCATTCAGAAGTAATTTGGTCTCATACTATTATTTTTTTCCTCTTTGTGGTTTTCTTGTTTTAGCTTTTAGGTTCACAACATATTTTACACCAAAATCTGATGTTATATTTTAGATGAGGCCTCTTTTTTAGGGCCATTAAGATTTCCTGCAT